>NC_065535.1:6170000-6470000 GCF_932294415.1 Quercus robur
TATTTTAGCATAAGAACCTACTTTTTCTATTTTACATACATACTTTTCAAAGCACCTCACATTAGATTATCTATTTTACATTACATTTCATTAAAATATTAATTTTTCTTGATTTTTTTAAATTGGTTCTCTTTTATCTACTCTCTTCATTCATTCTTGAAATACCACAAAAAAAAAGAAAAAGAATAAATAACTAAATGCAAAATAAATAACGTTAGTATAAATTTACACGGTTACTATAGCAAACTTTTAAATTTACACATTATATATATTCTGATGTGGATCATTAATTAATTTTTAGGTAAAACTTTTTAAATTCTACACATTTTTCTATATACACAGACTGATGTAAATGCTCTTATACACACTTACTGCGCAACATATTACCTCCTCTTTTTAAGTAGGTGGTAACCCATATTTATAACATCTATCTCACATGGAGTTGGTCTCACACTTATGAGGTCCATCCTATGTGAGAGGGTTGTCCCAACTATATACACAAATAAAATTTTCTTTTTATGAGTCAAAACATTCTAATTAAGAAGAGTTTAACACTCCATTTGTTTTAAAGTAAAATATTTTTCATAAAATGTTTTCTCATTTTCAAATATTTGTTTGCATGTAAAATGTAGTCAAACTTGTAAAATATTTTCCAATAATTGTAAAATCCATTATAAAAAGTTGTAAAATGTTTTACTTTTAAAAACTTGGTAAAACATTTTACAAAAACACATAATAACTCCCCCCTCGTTTGGTGGCTAGGTTGCTGGTTCGGTAGCCGAAGACGCCATTCCGGCTGACCAGTCACCGAAGCCACCACTCTAGCTACCAGTTTCGGTGGTCCAATCACTGAACCTTCAGTACCAATGGCTTTGGTGGCTAAGCCATCAGTTTTCATGGTTAAGTTGAAAATTTTACATTTAAAAAACATTATGTTTGAAAATATTTTATTTCAAAACAAACAGAGCATAAATGTAAAAACTAAGACCAACCATGGTTTCCGGGGATAACAAAACATCGAGGCCCATTATATGGCATCGATTGCTTTTGGTACTTCCTTTTGTTTTTCTTCCCTTGTTGCATCTCTGACACCCCAGGAGGCATTGCATGCTTGTTGACAGTCATACTTTCTTTTTCATGACTGGGTGGTGGTTGAAGTGCATACTCGAAAGGACGAAACATGCGCCTTTCATATGTAAACTCAGATGGATTAGGATACCTACAATAAAAGCAAAGGTTTCAAAATTTAAACATATTGTCAAACATAATATATAAGCATTTTTCTCTTGCATTTTTTTGAGAATTTGGATACATTTTTCTCATGCATTCAGGGGTGGAGCCACGTTCATAGTAAAATGAGTTTAAAAAAAAAAAAAAAAATTGTAGTAGGTAAAACCATAAAAGTTAAGACTTAAGACTCCAATGCATTTATTGAAGAGAAAATCCCCTCCAATGCAATTGATTGGCCCCCTACCTATTCATGTTCTTTTCAATTTGCTTAATTACTTGCAACGTTTTTAGTCTTTCTCGATCTAGTCCCCATAAATGTTAGCCACAAGGCTACCATTTAATTTACTTTTATTGCTAGCTTCCTTTTTTTTTTATTAAAAACTGAAAATTTTTATTCATAAACAAAGGCCAAACTTTTTTTGAAAAACTTTTACTGCTAGCTTCCTTTCACCTTTTCAATTTGCATTTTTTATATTCTGCTTACTAGCCACCCAAATCAATGTCCAATCAAGTTTTCTCACGGTCTCACAATAAATTCTATTCAATTTGTCTACTCTCCCGTTCTATGCTCCAAGTCTCTCACATACTATATTCTCATTCAGCTCCTCTTACTTTTCTTTTCTTTTCTTTTCTTTTGAATAGGGAACTTTCTTGTTTGAAACGGAGGGGAAATAGTTTTAAAATCTTGAGAGGTACAAATTTTTTATCATCCTTCTTAAATTCTATTTTCCTTCAAATTTTATTTATTTATCTTATGGTTTATGATTTTTTCCCCTTTAATTTAATAAACCAATTGATAGACTTTATTGATTATTTTTATCTAAAATTTCATATTAGCTTCTAGTCAAAGTTTTCTTAAAAAAAAAAAAAAAAAAAAAAAAAAAAAAAAAAAAAAAAAAAAAAACTACTTCTAGTCAAAGAACTAAAATACAAGTTGGATTGGGTATATATGACAAATGCAACTAGTACAAGATTACAACATAAAGGTTCGTAGTTCAATTTATGGTACCACAAATCTTATTTGAAAAATCTCATACACATGCCAAATCTAACAAATTTGTTTTTGCGTTTGACATTTGGAGACACAAATCTTGAAATTGATGTTTGAAAATTCATTAATATAGTGATGAGTGTGTTAGACATTTATACATAGATATTCTAAATCAATATGATCATTTAGTCTTGGCCTCCCAAACAAAAATTTTTAACTCCGTCTCTACATGCATGTATATATACATAGAGTAGTAATGCTATAAAAGGAGAATTTTATAGCAAATGCTGTACCACTGAACAAAAAATTAGGACAAATAGAAGCCCAAATAAAACCTCAACGAATAATGGCACCATTCGTAGTGCCTTGGGTATGTTGTTTGACAATACCTATCAAAAACACCCTTAACAACCTGTCCCACGTACACAACTGGAAGCAAGGAAAATGTTCTAAGGTTTCAACTAAAATCATGCACAAGCAATGCATGAAAGATCCAAAAACCAAGTTAAAAAAAGCTTTGATAGATCTTTAAGTTTGCACAGGGGTGAAGAGTAGTGGTAGAGGCAGTTGCTCTTACCAATAAGGAGATTTGAGAAGTTAATCAGTGCCCAATTGGTGGAAACTATTTTAGAGCATCAATAGACAAAGGTTTATCACCTAGCTTGACCATCAAGAAAAGGGCAACTCCTGAGAGACAGTGTTGGACTAGTGGACAATAATTTTTATTTTTTTTAGAGATAGTTTTAATTTTTGGCATTCACTCCTGATAAAGAGATAGTTTTAACTTTGATAATTGCCTTTATCATCAAACCAAGATACCAATTGATTTTTTGGTGTAGGCAGGGATCGAACTACAAATTTCTTATTCATCGATAAGAAACTTTACCAGTTGAGCTAACTGAAACCCATGACTTATCGACAATAAGGTGTAGAATTGTTCATAAGAATTTTTATTATGAATAAAATTGTCAATTTTCACTCACTCCCAATGAGTAGTAAGTCTTAAAGTAAGATCGAAACCTTTATTTATTTATATATGTAAATGAAAGTAAGCTCGAAACCAATTAAAATGTGTTAAATTGTCATATTATAATCATAAAAAGGTATTGTCAACTTACGCAAGATCTCCCCCAATGAGGAGTAACTCTCCGCGTTTTAAGGTATCTGAACCTATTTTCCATTTTTCTTTCTGGGATGAATCAATTTTAATTTCTTGTTGAGCAAGTAGCCGTGCCACAGTATAAGTTGAGTTCCCACCATCACCGGTATCTGCCATGAAGTCGAACCATAGTTCTTTTTTTGCACTAAAATCATCATGTAAATAGTCCCTTTGAGTCTCCTTTTTTGGCACAAGTTGATTTTTCTTCATTGCTGTCTGATGGAAGAAAAGGTAAGATATAAAAGAAATCATTAGTAAGATTCATATCCAAATATTTTTTTTTTTTCCATTTTCCATAAAAGATAAAAAAAAGTAGCCTATTTGCACGTGTAAGAATATAAAACTGAAGACTTTAAATGATGAGGTATCACATATATCTTAGATTTGTAAATCAATTTCTTCATGAAATAGCCCCTCCTATACAAATAGCATTTTTGGTTCTTAAACTTGTCCAATTTTTTAGTTTGGTTCTTGGAGTTTCAAAATGGCAATCCAATCCTTAAAATTTATAAAATGATCCAATTTGCTATGCGCACTAGCCGGATATATAATAATATGTCATGTGATGAGGCACATTTATATATATATATATTTTTTTTAAGTCTATGTAACTTATATATTGCATGTTAACAGTACATGTGGATTAAAAATAAGGGGCCATCAAGAACCTTGTAGTTCAATCGATTGGCAACTCCTACTGCTCTTAAGGGAAACATTCGAGATTCAAATCCCTTCTTCCCCAATTATTGAATTATTTAAATAAATAAAAAAATAAAAAAATAAAAACTAACTAACTAACTAAATGGCCACAAGGATATATAGTTCACTACTTTATTGTCACATGCAACTAACGTGAAGTATTCAAAGAAATAACATTGTTTACTTTCTAACCTTGAATGTACTAAATAACTCTACATTCCAGGTCGACTGGTGAAAATATTGAAAAAAAAAAGTTCAAGAATATAAAAAGGAAAAAAATGGGTAATCATTTTCTAAACTTTTGAAACCTTATGAGCTGAAATGGAAAACGTGATAAAACTTACCAAATTTGATAATTTTACAGACTTTAGGGATTTGATTGTTACTCTTGAAAATAAAACGATTTTAAATACTAAGAGTGATGTTTTGATTTCCAAAATACAATTAACACTTCCTTTTTTTTTTTCTTCCTTGTGAAGGCGTCTAGATCTTTTCTTTTTAAGCATGTGTAGTTCCCCCATTCCTCATACACTAGATAATTACAAGAGTAATCCCATATGGATGGACGCAAGATGAGAGCTAGAAATTTTGAACCTGATATCTTATGAATCTCATGCAAAGACCAACAATTATTAACACTCCAATGGTTCTAAGTTCTAACACAATTTTAGATAAGAAATATAATCCCATCTTTTCAATGCTTGGTGCAACAAAAAATTGTTAATCAACTGCAAACATTTTCATGCTCAAAGGAAATTTACATTGAAATTATAGAAAATATTTTATTCATTTTAAAGCCTAAATAAGTCTCCAAATCATGCATGTGCTCCTTGCACTATAACATGTTAGAATTATGTGGTTAAATAATTAAATTTATCATATCTACTTAAACTTTTGGGACAATTAGTAATTTAACATGGTATCAGAGCATGAGATCCTAAATTCGATTATTGTCTCCTCCACTCTACCTCTTATTTAAAATCCCACATGTTGAACCTCACTTATTAAGAGGAATTTGGGCCCAAATATGAGGGGGAGTGTTAGAATTGTGTGATTAAATAATTAAATTTACCATATTTCAATATCTTAAGTTTTTGGAATAATTGTTAATTTAACATGTTCCCCTTCCACCATAGCATCACCACCTCCCCATCCTCTCGGCAGCCAGCAACATCGTTTTCTTCCCATCCTCCCCTCCACATTCATACCATCACCACCACCTCCCTCCCCTCTTCTCTAAGCCACCACTTCCCTTCCCTTCCTACTCCACCACATTGTCACCACTAACTACACCATGCAAGGACGGATCTACTTGAAGACTAGCCCATAACCCGCTTGGCCCCCAATTTTTTTTAGTAGTATATATGATTAGATTTTTTGTAATAGGGTATATGAATAAATTTGAAGTTTATACTTCCAAAACTTGTAACTACCTCCCTCTCAAGAATTAAATTGGTCCAAAGAGGCCCAAAAAAAAAAAAAAACTAACTAGACCATACTTGAGGCCCCTCCTAAAAAAGTACAGACTTTTTAGTTAACAAGTGCCTAAACTTAAGTGGTGTTACTATATTGATGGCATCAATTGCCTGTTCCCTCAGCCCTCCTCCCCCGAGAAGAAATTCTTGTTCTATCCCAACCCATGTCACCAGTAGGCTACAAAAGAATTAAGCCGTTTATAAATGACTTGAGCTTAGCTTATGAATGAACCAGCCCAAGCTCAAATTAGGCTTAACTTTTAAACAAGCCAAACTCGAACAAAATAATGAGCTTGTAAATAACTTGTAAATATGATGAGTCTCAAATTGAATGTATGCAATATTATAGCCTGGTTTGGATACAACTTATCACGTCTGCGTTTTCAAGCCGCGCATTTTCAGCTTTTTTTTTTTTTTTTTTTTTTCCTAGACGCACATTTGGCACTGTTCATTCTCCATGAACAGTGATTTTAGGCTTATGAATAGTAAAAAACAGAGTGAACAGTAATTTTTCACACATTAAAAAATTATTTTGCTACAGTGTTTTCAATTTTCAGTTTTAGCAAAAATAAGTTGTATCCAAACGGACCCTATGTGTGTGTATCAAATCGTTATTTGTAATTTATTGAGAATATAAATAGTTCATTTCATAGTAAAAACTATATATAACTTATAGAAATTATATATAATTTTTAATAATATGAAGTTGATAATCTAATTTTTATGAGTTCATAATAAAAAAAAATCATTATATCTAATTAATTCTAATAACATAATTGAAACAAGTATTTAATTATTAATTATTAGTATAGATTTGTGAACCGGTAAAAAAGTTTAGTTTTGGTGTATACTATATGTAAAGTTGTGATTTCCAACTAGTCTTTGCTGGCTCTAATTCCGTACCAAATTTGATTGTAATTTCTTCATTCATTTCCCTATATTTATGTGGGTTTATTTGTAAGGGATAAGTGTGAGAGATCGGTGAAGAATCAAGCTTCAAAGATGAATCAGTGCAATTTGCGAGAAGCTCGCAAGAAGAGTAACTTGCGAAAAGGCCACATGTGAAGCACATAACTAGAAGCTGAAGAGTCACGCCAGGTTGTCAAGTTTGCGAGTGTTTTGCGAGGAGGGTCATCCTACGAGGTACCCGCGAAACTCTCTATTTGGCAAAAAGATAAAGTGTTTTACCGAATTTTTTACTCAGACTATAAATATCCTAATTACCCACGAATTGTAAGGAGTTCTTTTCAGAGAGAAAGCCTTAACAAATATACTTGAGAGTTAAAGATTGTTATTCCCATAATCATCTACACATTTCCTTGTGGTTTTCCTCAACTTCTACCTCTCCATCTCTAGATCCTTGAGAGGTTATTAGCCCAAACACTTACCACACAAAATTTGAGTGTTAAGTGAGGTTAAGGAGTCATTTAATGGCGGATGCAATTTGGCTGAATTGTGGAATCCAGAATGCTAGAGAAGACAGGACTTCAAGAAGTCCGTTGGTAGCAGGAGCTTGGAGGGCTCAAGTTCATGGGGTAGACTAAGCTTGGAGGGTCTTTTGTTATTCTTGTACTTCCACTTTATTCTCTAGTGGATTGATTTTAACTTAGAGGCTTGCGGAGAGATTTTTCGTCGAGTTCTTTGATTTCCTCTTCGATATCACGTCTTGGTGTTATCTTGTGTTTGCATCTCTCTTCCCTACTCTTTAAACTTTTATTTTATTATTAATTGTGGATGGATATGGCTTGAAGTAGTGTAATCAGTTCATTGTGCATATTTACTCTTGTTCCACACTGTGTTAAGTTTGAGTAAAAGCAATTTAGTTGTAATTTTTAATTTGGGGTTTGAATAATTCCGTACCAAATTTGATTGTAATTTCTTCATTCATTTCCCTATATTTATAACGGTTTATTTGTAAGGGATGAGTGTGAGAGATCAGTAAAGAATCAAGCTTCAAAGATGAATTAGTGCAATTTGCAGGAAGCTCGCGAGAAGAGTAACTTGGGAAAATGCCACGTCTGAAGCACATGACTAGAAGCTGAAGAGTCACACCAGGTTATCAAGTTTGCAAGTGTTTCACGAGAAGGGCCATCCCGCGAGGTACCTGCAAAACTCTCTGTTTGGCAAAAAGATAAAGTGCTTTACCGAATTCTTTACCCAAACTATAAATACTCTCATTACCTATGAATTGTAAGGAGTTCTTTTCAAAGATAAAACCCTAACAAATAGACTTGAGAGTTAGAGATTGTTATATCCATAATCATCTACACATTTTCTTGTGGTTTTCCTCAACTCCTACCTCTCTATCTTTAGATCCTTGAGAGGTTGTTAGCCTAAACACTTTCCACACCAAATTTGAGTGGTAAGTGAGGTTTTGGTGCTATTGGGAAACATTGGAAGGATTCATTTAATGGCAGATGTAATCGAGCTGAATTGCGGGATTCGAAAAGCTAGAGAAGACAAGACTCCAAGAAGTCCGTTGGTAGCAGGAGCTTGGAGGGCTCAAGTTCATGGGGTAGACTAGGCTTGGAGGGTCTTTTATTATTCGTGTACTCCAACATTATTCTCTAATGGAATGATTTTAACTTGGAGGGTCACGGAGAGGTTTTTCGTTGAGTTCTTCAGTTTCCTCTTCGATAGCACGTCTTGGTGTTATCTTGTGTTTGCATCTCTCTTCCCTACTCTTTAAACTTTCATTTTATTGTTAATTGTGGATGGATATTGTTTGTTTTTAGACCCCTTAAAACACACTCAAATTAACCTAGTAAATTAGTCAAGTGATAACTTAGTCAAATTTCAGATCTAGGTTAATACAAATATATCATATCAATGTAAAGTGCGGAAAATAAAGAACACAAAGATATGATGACCCAGGAAACCAAACTGGTAAAAACCTAGGGAGGATTTAACCTAACTATCCTCAAGGTAAACCTGAATTCACTATGAAAGAATTGAAGTTTACACAATAGCGACTTAGACCACTAATATCCTATTGCTATCTCAAGTAGGAAACTTACCACCACGACCACGTAACAGCTCCGAGTCCACGGACTACTTCTTTCTTGGATTCACAGCAAGTACAAGCACTTTCGCTTGTATATCTTTAAGCTTTTTATTGCAGCAACTGAATCGATCACCAAGTTCTTGACATAATCTTGAATCTTGGAAACCCTAAGTATGTGTGAAGGTAAACACCTCTTGATCTCACAAAAGATTCACACACACAGCATAAGGAGCAACATAAAACTTGGCTAGGGTTTTCCCTTTTATACTTAGGACAAAACATAAAACCCTACACGGGCTTGGGTTGAGTTGGAAAAATCTGCACAAGCTTTGATCGATCGAGCCAAGGCAAATTTACATAATAAATCCTGCAGCTACTTGATTTCAACTTTACATACAACCATATACTTTGAGCAAGTCTAAACAAGACTAAAACGTTTTGTTCATGGTTTGCCAACAATACAAATTGAAGTTTTAATACATTTAAACCTAAAGTCTTAAAACCTAACAGATATAGCTTGAAGTAGTGTAATCGGTTCATTGCGCATATTTACTCTTGTTCCATACTGTGTTAAGTTTGAGTAAAAGCAATCTAGCCATAATTTTTAATTTGGCGTGTGAACAAGCTCGTGTGTTTTCACACAAATTTGAGCTTTCACTATATATAAGAATAGAATAAGTTAATCAAGTAACTTATGAACAAGTTTAAACTTATTCGACAATTTTTTTTTTTTTTAACCAAGTTAAAAATTGTTGAGGTCTAAAAAAATCACAACATCCAAGCCCAAAGAAATAACACAAGGGGCCATAGAAAGTGAATTTAAAAAGATTAAGCCTATCACCAAAAAAAAAAAAAAAAATTGGTAAGCCCAAAAAGGCTTGAAGCCCAAAAGCCATATAGGGACAAGCCTTAGAGCCTATGAGAAAAGAGGGAAGAAAGAGAAAAAAAGCCCAATCTGTCAAGATTAGAAGATTGAAGAAAGCCCAGTGTAAAGAGCTAAGTCGGGATCCCCAGAGGCTGCCAAAGGCTCGGGATCCCCGAGATGTGTAGCACAGTTAAGATAGGATTAAGACAGCTCAAACGAAATGCCAAAAGAAACACAAGAAACGAAGGGCAGATATGTCCTTCTTAGGTACCAGAGATGTAGCAAGAAAAGCAGAAAGCCTAGAGTAACCACTCACGATGCAAAAGAATGGTACCTCAGAGAACCAAAATGAGGAGTTATAAAAAAAGTAGCAGGAAAGACCTTGAACCCAACAGAGATGGATTCCGCTCACTTGGGAAAAATGACAAAGAGGAAGGACGGCCAAAAACTGAATAAAAAAGGGGTAAGAGGTTTTGAGGAACGTGAAATTAAGAACAAGCACACTCCGGAATGGAAAGTTAGCCATGGGCTTTCAAAGAAATAGCACCAAAAGGAGGAAATTATGAGAAACAAGGAAAGACTCAACCTTCTGGGTGATGGGCACAAAACAGGCTCTGGTACCTAGGGAGCAAAGGAGGGGAATCAATAGTTCCCTGGGACCCTAAAATGACACTATAAAAAGGGGGGAAGGTAGCCAGCAAAAAAGGGAGGAATTTTTTGGGCGAGTAATAGAAAATTTTGATAAAAAATCATTAAGAAAACTCTGTCAAATTCAAGGGAAAATAGTGAAATATCTCTCGGTATCCCAGAAATAACCACTATAGCACATACTTTGATTCAAAAGGATTCAAATTTTGCAAGTTTTAGAGGCCTGGATAGCCATCAAAGTTTGTAATTTCTGAGCTTATTTAAACCTTGTATCACGTCTTAGTGAGCGCATTGTAACCATAACTAAGGAAAACTAATGAAGTATTTCTTATTAATCCAAGGATCCCTAATTGTTTTGTGTATTCCCTGATTACTTTGCACTCCTTTGCTGTTTTCATTGTTGTTCAATACAAATATTCTCGTTTTGCTAGTATATGTGTATTGTAGGAAGCTTGCCCTGTGCGCCACTTGGTTCTTAAACAACCCCTTTAGCTAAGGTGAACCAAACCTAGTCCACTAAACTACAACTATTTGGCCCAGAATCCTTAGGACAGTGTGCTGAAGAAAAGGCACTCTCACAAAAATGTTCTTGATGTGGGTGTTTCTCTATCGCTAGCGAAAGTTAGAGCCTCCAACTTCTCCTAGGCAGTAGAATAGTATTGGCCCTTCTCGAAGGTGCTTTAGTCCCTTAAAGTAACACTGTTACTTTTAAGGTTGTTGGTTTCTTTTTTTGGGGGGGTTTGGGAAACACAATAGTGATGGAAGATCTCATAAAACATTGGAAAAAACTATCCCTTTCTGATCGTGAGGGACCAAGATTCAAAGTCAAAAAGGAATCAGCTACGCCAGAGTTCATCATCACAACAAAGTTTTTTACAAAACGGGCACTGAACATTGAAGCTATTGCCACCACCTTCAAACCTTTGTGGAGATCAACAAATGGCTTCAGAATAAAAAAAACCTTGTTAAACATATTTTCCTCTTTACTTTTGATAACAGCCAGGAAGTTGACAAAATTATGTCAAGTGAATCTTGGAGCTTTGACAAACATATCGTAATGCTACGATGCTATGATAGGGATGTCGATGTCGAGAACATGCCATTCAATAAGGTGGATTTTTTGGTACAATTATACAAACTTCTAGTGAGGTTTATGAACCAAGAAGTGGCAGAAGGAATTTGTGACACACTGGGCTAGGTGAGACAATTACCAAATAATCAGGATGGCGATGCAGGGGATTTCATGCATGTGAGGGTGACGATTGATATCACTTAGCCTCTATGCCGTGGGCGGATTATCTGTTTAGATGATGACCAAGATCAATGGGTCTCATTCAAATACGAACGACTGCCTAATATATGTTATTGGTGCGAGTCTTTAACCCATGATGATCGAGACTATGAGATATGGATTGAGAGTGAGGGAACTCTGTCCGCTGTTGACCAATAATTTGGTCCTTGGTTACATGCACAATCATACACGAAATCAAAGAAGAATGTCATCTTAGTTCTAGGTTTCTATGCAAAGATAAATGCCAGGCCACCTATACCAACCTCACAAAATGGTACGCAGCCAGAACCAGTGGCGATGATGGAGAAGACACCAATACAGGGTGGTATGACTGATAAGGTAACTGCAGATTTTTAGGGACCTATTTCAAATTCATATATTCCTTATATTTTTGACAATTCAACAATTGCCCATTATAAGTCAAACTCATATTTTGGGGAGATAAATAAGCAACATGATTTATTTGAGAACCAATTAAGGGATATTGATCATGATTTGCGGAGATATGATTCAGTTGACCAAGAAACTCAAAGTACTAAGGGTGAGCACGATTTGTTTAGCTCCAAATAGATAAGGGTTGAGAGTCCACATCAGCCTAATTTGATCCCTACGCATATTCCCCCAAAAGATCAGCAGAGTCACCACAAAACTCAACATCTGGCAGATGTTTCAAATCTACCTCAGCATACAACCTGGAAAAGAGTCCTTAGACCAAGTATGGGGTCATAATTGCACCATGTTCTGGGTACAGAAGAGGACTATGAATATGGAGGTTGATTGCCAAGAATTACCAAAAAAAAAAAGGCGGTTTCTCTTGGTGATAAGGAAAATTCCTTGATATTGGCGGAGGCTGGTTCCCAGCCCTGATAGAAGCAGCGAGTCTCTTATGTTGGAACTGTCACAGGCTTGGGAACCAGTGGATAGAAGATCAGCTTGTAGAACTAATATGGGTAAAAGATCCCTCTGTCGTGTTTATAGCTAAAACATGGACAAACAAAGCAAGCCTAGAACGTGTTTAACGATGCTTAGATTTCAAATATATAAATTGGAGGTCCCTCGTAGAAATAAGGGGGGAGGATTGGTAATTTTTTGGAAAGAGGAGTTTGATCTTGAGAATGAAACTATTTCAAAGAATCACATTGACACCACAATAAATAAGAACAAAGAGAACGAATGGAGATTTACCAGATTTTATGGTGAGTCAGATACTCAAAAGAAACATGAATCTTGGGCTAAGCTACAAAGTCTAAAAACTAGAAATTCTACACCGTGGATTTGTGCAGGGGACTTCAATGAAATTACAATGTAGAATGAGAAGAGGGGAGGAAGAATTTGGACTCATAGTCAGATGCAACCTTTTCGGGATGTTTTGGATGAATGCGGCTTTATGGATATGGGTTTTGTTGGTTCTCAATACACCTGACATAAACACTTTGTAGACTATACTGTTTAGGAACGGTTAGAAAGAGCAGTAGCGACTAATGATTGATTTGCAACGTTTCCAAGTACAAAAGTCCATCACCTTAATTTAACCACTTTAGATCATAAACCCCTGTGGATTGTACCGAAGGGCATGGACTGTACAATGCAAAAACCCTTCTAAGGGCATGGACTGTACAATGCAAAAACCCTTCTGGTTTGAACAAATGTGGATGACAGACAAGGGGTGCAGCAGAACTATTGAAGTTATTTGGATGGAGAGAAGCAATGATCCTTGTGACATTAGAGTGCTTAAGAAAGTAGAGAAGTGTGAGAAAGAATTGACAAACTGGAGTAGAAAATTTTTGTTAGTGTTAGGTGTGAACTAGAAAAGAAAAGAAAACTTTTGGTGCAAGTTGAAAGACTAGCAATTCAAAGCGGAGATACTACACGTATGAAGCAGATTAAGGGAGACATCAACACCTTGCTGAACAAAGAAGCCAAGATGTGGGCACAAAGGTCTCGGGTAATGTGGCTAAAGGATGGTGATAAAAACACAAAGTTTTTTCACAGTAAAGCTTCTCAAAGACGGTGCAAAAATTGCATCACTAGATTATATGATGAGTCAGGTAGATGGACCATACAACAGCCATGGGTAACTGCAACTATAGTGAATTTCTTCCGCCAACCAACAACTATGAAGATGTATTGGAATCTATACCACTAAGGGTGACACCTAAGATAAATGAACAATTTATCGATGAATTCACATCAAAAGAGGTAGAGATAGCTTTAAAGCAAATGGCACCACTCAAAGCACCTGGCCTTGACGGTATGTCTCCCCTATTTCATCAAGGCTATTGGTCCTTACTTGGAAATGATATTATACAAGCTATTCTACTATATTGAAATTCAGGATCATTACCACCATCCCTTGGTCATTCTTTTATCACCTTAATTCCAAAGGTCAAGGACTAGAAATATGTCTCTCAATACAGGCCAATTGGCTTAAGCAATGTTTTATACAGGGTTCTAGCTAAAGTTTTGGCTAATAAATTGAAGAAGCTAATGCTACATCTTATTTCAGAACACCAAAGTGCTTTCATGTCTAACCAGTTGATCTCTGATAATATTTTGGTGGCATTTGAGACATTGCACTATATAAGGAATCATTGTACAGGTAATACAGGTTATATGGCCTTGAAGCTGGATATGAGCAAAACATACGATAGAGTTGAGTAGGGATATATGCAACAGGTGTTGATGAGGATGGGTTTTCATGACTGGTGGATTAAACAGATGATGGAGTGCATCACAACAACCACTTACTCTATATTGATCAATGGTGAACCCCATGGACATATCATCCTAACTAGAGGGCTTTGTCAGGGATACCCCTTATCTCCTTATCTCTTTTTGATGTGCATTGAAGGCTGTTGAGGTCTAAAAAGGATCATAGTGAAGGAAGCCCAAAAGAATAAGTCAAGCCCAAAAGGATAAGTCAATCCCAAAAGGAAAAATCAAGCTAAGCCCAAAGTAACAGATGTAGGAAACCTATGAAGGAATAAAAAAGCCCAGGGGATCCTGAAGCCCAGACAAAGAAGCATCCAAAAAAAAGAGGATCACGGCAAGGGATAAGAAGCAAGGATCCTCAGGAACCTTCAAGAGGCGCAGATCCCTTTAGGCACAAATACAAAGGAAGACTAGGACAGCTCGATAGAAAAAGACAGAAGAAGGAAACAAGAAACAAAAGCAGAAAAAGAACACAAACGCCAATAGAACCCAGTGACCTCTCATGGCACAGACAGAAAAAGCCTCAAGGAACCAAAATGGAGAAGCATAGAAGAAAGAATGATAACAAGTGGCTTTCAAAATGGTAGAGCAGGATTCCGCTCGGATGGGAAGGAAAAGGGAAAAGTGGAAAACGCCAGAAACGGGGATGCCGAGAAGGGCATACCTCAGCACATCCCAAAGAAGATGGCCAACCAGGAACTTTCAAAAGAATCAGAGCTGAAAGAAGGAAAGAATGAGAAAAAACGGAAATGGGACTTACCAAGATGATGGATACAGGACGTGCTCTGTTTGCAAAAGGGTAAAACAGGGGAACCAACGGTTCCCCGGGAGGACCAAAAACTCCATTATAAAAGGAGGGGATTTTCAGTAGAAAGAATATCATAACAGAGTCATTAGAACTCTGTAAAATTCAAGAAAAACAGAGGAATGTCTCCCGGTATCCCAAAAACAGCCACTATAGCACATACTTGGATTCAAAAGGATTCAAACTTTGCAAGTCTTAGAGGCTTAAATAGCCATCAAAGTCTGTAATTTTTGAGCTTATTTGAACCTTGTATCACGTCTTAGTGGGCACATTTGTAATCCATAATCAAGAAAAATAATGAAATATCTCACATTGATTTGAGAATTTCTAACAATTACTTTGCATATTTCTTTATTATATTATCTTCCTTTACTGCTTCTTGCTGCTCAATACATATATTCTTGCTTGTAAAGCTGAGTCTTTTGCCCAAGTAAAGCCACTCAGACTTGAGTTCCAAATCCCACAAGTCTTGTGCAAAAGCACTAAGTCTGTGAGAATTGGGGCCAGGATCCTCGTGGCTGAATCATTCTCATAAAATTCATTTACATATATGTATATGTATTAATATATATATATCCTAATCTAAGAAACTAACAATTATTTGAAGATATGTGCCTTGTATA
The DNA here is from genome assembly GCF_932294415.1 of Quercus robur. Lineage (NCBI taxonomy): Eukaryota > Viridiplantae > Streptophyta > Magnoliopsida > Fagales > Fagaceae > Quercus > Quercus robur. The sequence goes on from NC_065535.1 coordinate 6,185,503, forward strand.
GTTGTTCTTGTGTAAGACCTATAGAGGTAAAAGGAAATGACAAAACTCCATTGCATAACAAGCATGGAGAAAGATTGTATAGTACAGAGAATCAGAGATTCTGGGTTCTTACAGGCCTAATACGCCCCGGGATCCCACGACAGTACGTCCCGGGATCCCACGACAGTACGTCCGGGGTACCAAGTGAAGGAATTCTTTAAAATATTTATACGATAAAAGATAAGCCTTAAATATTCTATTTCAATCTCTTTCTCATTGTGAATATTATGAACATCTATTTTACTTATTTTGTAAGAGTAAAGGGTCATTTTATGATACTAAAACACTTATAATGGTATTTTATTGCTTAGGAGGAATCGCATTTTTGCCTTGAGGAGATTTATGTGACTTGCGCACAACTTGGTTCGTAATCAGTCCCCATTTAGCTGCGGTGAACCAAGCCCAGTCCACCAAAATACAACTATTTGGCCCAGGATCCTTGGACCTGTGTGCTAAAGAAAAAAAACACTCTCACAAAGGCTTACATGGCCTAATTAGTAAAGCTATAAGAAATGATGATATTAGAGGGGTATCCATTTGTAGATCCGACCCTAGACTAACACATCTACTTTTTGTAAATGATAGCTTAATTTTTTGCTGGGCTAAAGAAGCAAACTGTTACAAGTTGCTGGATTTATTAGCTGTCTATGAAGGGCATCGGGTCAACAAATTAATCGATCAAAGACAGGCCTGTTTTTCAGTAAATCAACATCCCAAGACATGCAAGAGGTGATCAAAGACATTCTTGGAGTCCCTGCCATCCAACAATATGAGACCTACTTAGGTTTACCCCCTCTTGTTGATAGAAACAAAAGGGATAGCTTTGGAAAGATCAAGCAGCAGGTTTGGAAGACATTACAAGGTTGGGAAGGTAAACAATTGTCTTAGGCAGATAGAGAGATATTGATTAAAGCAGTGGCGCAAGCACTCCCGCTTACACTATGTCTTGCTTGAAATTGCCGGTGACTTTATGCCAAGAAATTGAGGCACTTATCAAGAAGTTCTTCTGGGGACAAAGAGGTGAAAGCAGGAAAATTCATTGGATAAAATGGCAGGATATGTGTAGACCAAAAGCACAAGGGGGCATGGGTTTCAAAGACCTATCTACGTTCGATGATGCAATGTTAGCTAAACAGACATGGAGATTGCTGCATGATGAGCAATCTTTATTTTATCGGGTGTTCAAACCAAAGTTCTTTTCGGATTGCTCAGTGATGGAGGCTAAATGTCCAGTTCTGCTTCGTACACTTGGAAGAGTATCATCAAGGGCAGGGAGGTGATAAGGAAGGGGGCGGTCTGGAGAATTGGAGATGGACACTCAATAAAGATCTGGGGTGATAATTGGATACCTGCAAAAAATAATCCAAGAATTATTTCACCCCTAATACACGGCCAATCTGAAGCAAGGGTGAGTAGCTTGATTGATCAACACCAGCGGGTTTGGAAAGAACAGGTACTAGATCACACATTCTATGAGTTTGAAGCTGCCATGATCAAAAAAATTCCACTCTGTCAATCCCACCAACATGATGTCCTAATTTGGCCTTTTACTACTGATGAGGAATGCTCGGTCAAATCGGGTTATAAATTTTAGCAGGATAGAGTGATGCAGCAGACCCCTGGCCCCTCTAACTCAGACACGATGAAACCATTAAGGGCAGCAATTTAGCGTCTCAATGTCCCAGCCAAGATTAGGAATTTTGCATGGCGAGCATGCAGAAATTCCCTCCCAACCAAGTCCAATCTGGGCGAAGAAAAGTCCTTAATGAAAGCCTGTGTGATCACTGTAAAACTCACCAAGAAGATGTGCTACATGCTCTTTATGGTTGCTGAAAACTTGCTGAATTGTGGAATAAAAAACCACAAAGGAACCATGGTACTTTGAGGCAAGTCCACTACTTCACTGACCTGCTGGAAAGTATAATTGCAGACAATAGAGAGCCAGAGCTATTTTGTTGGGTAGTTTGGGATTTATGGAATAGGATGAATAACTTAAGGTTGGGCAAGCAAACATACTCACTCACTCAGGTACTTGACAAGGCAGTGGACAGAAAGATTGAATATGCATCGCCTCACATGGCCAAAAGTGCTGCAGCAGTGTAGTGTGCACATTGGTCGGCCCCTGCTCCCTCATGGTACAAGATAAATTTTGATGGGGCTGTTTTTGAAAGGGAGGACAGTGCTGGACTTGGGGTTATTGTCAGAAACTCGGAGGGCTTGGTTATGTCATCACTATTGTAGCTGGTCCCTCTTCCGTTCTCAGTGATTGAAGTTGAGGCATTAGTAGCTAGAAGGGCTTTGGAGCTGGCTGTGGAGATTGGAAGGAGTTTCATCTGTCTTAATTAATGCCCTGCAATCCGAATCTAGACCTCATGCTCAATTTAGTCACTTAGCTAATGATATTTCTTTCCTCGGCTCACAGTTCACAGGTTTAAAGTTTTCTCATGTTCGTAGACATTGTAACAGAGTTGCTCATTCACTTGCAAGAAGAGCAAATATTCCCCCCTCCCCTAATCAGTTTAGATGGAAGATGTCCCACCAAATGTTGAAACTATACTCATGACTAATCTTATTAGTTTTTGATAATAAAATGATCGGTCTTTTTCTCAAAAAAAAAAAAAAAAAAAAGCTACAAATGTTCGTTGGCTTGGTGAAGTGCTCGAGCTCAACTCGTGTTTGAATAAAGTTAAATAAACCATTTTTGAACTTTCAAATACTTAAATATGCTCAATTTAACTTGTTTAAAAGGCCCTAGCCACCACCATTAACCTCCCCCATCGGCCATCATCGGTACTATTACTACCACCATTGTCTATTTGTCTATTTGAGTTTTGTTAATTTTAGCAAAAAAACTTTTAGTGTGATCAAACACACAAAATTTCTAAAGTCTCAATTAAATAATAGAAAATAAATCATTTATCTTAAAACAAAAGGAGCATAAAGTTAGTTATTCACTTATACCTGAAATATACGCAGGTCAAAGCGACTTAGGAAGATATTTGCTGATACAACGAGGTCAAAAACAGTCTTGTATAGATCAGCTGATGTACTGCACCACATAGCCACAACCAAAGAAAAAAGAACTTAAGGGGGTGTTTGTAAGAGCAAAAAACTTAAAATTAAATAATTAATGATAATAAATAAATAAGGAGATGACAGAAATATACCCTGAATACCAGGGAACCATATCTAGAAAATCAGGCTTCGTTTGCTTATTCTTCTTGTATTTTTCTCCTGACCTGACCATAAGAACGTAAGAAGCACTCAGTCCAGCTCATCTCTTGGCAAGGCATCTTTTACATCCTAATTAATGTCAACTATAAAAATAAATTTTAAATAAAAAAAATGCTTTGCAGGTTCTAAAATAAAGCATGGTACATTGGCACTCACTCTGGTGACCTCTCTGCTACATAATTGGCAATGTACAGGCCTATAAATGTGACCCAACACGAGTAGATGAGAGAGATTTCGTCTGATGAACTCGCAGTTGATGACTCACTGCTAGTGCTAGCTAACTGATAAAAAAAAAAGGAATATGTATAGGAAAAAGAAGATGACATGGCAATGCATGTGAGCTAAATTTTCATACAAATATATTAATCTCTTATTTTCTCATAAAAAACATAAATTTCTTATTTTAGTTTATTGTCATTCTTTATTGTAATAGGTGGAATAAAAAACAGAATACGAAAAAGTAAGACCTAAGGATTTGTATTCGTGAATATTGGCAGGTAACACTTGGGGAGACTCTAAATGAGAAATATAAAATAAATAAATAAATATATAAGGATACCATTTAACCCAAAAACTTAAATCTATAAATTTAGGCCTAACAAATTTAATATTTTCAATTCATTTTTTTAATTATTATTCAATTTAGGATTTCATTCACACATATATACTCAACAATATGGAATAAAAAATCAGATACATACCTAATGGTGATAGATGGAACACAAAATAGAATTTGGTTATTATAACCATACCTTGTGATAATAACAACATTTATCCAGCATTTAAAAAACCAATAATAATTCTCTGAAAACAAATAAACCAAATAATAATAGTAACCGGTGTTATTAATTCCATACCGAACCACTGGTTAAACCAAAATAATCGTGTTCCATGATATTAGACGGAATGATATGCAATTTTGTACCATTTAAGTAGTCTACTGTATCAACCCACGAAAAACCATAAAAACCAAGTTATAATTCTCTAAAAACAAATAAACCAAATAATAATAGTAACCAATGTTATTAATTTCATACCGAACCACTGGCGTGTTCCATGATATTAGATGGAATGATATGCAATTTTGTACCATTAAAGTAGTCTACCGTATCCGGAAAACCATAAAAACCAAGTTATAAATTGTTTAAACTGTGGTTAAAAGACCTCACCTCAACTTGGAATAGAAAATCAATTTGATGACAAAAGCTATCACAATTTTGATACAAATAATGTCACTTTTTGACCTTTTTGGGGTGTTTTTGGTCTATTACTTAAACCTAACATTTAGCTTATCCTTTAACACGTGTTGAAGTGAATTATCACTGCATTTCCTACTAAATAATGATATATTTTTTTAAAAAATCTATTTTGGTATGTTCTTGGATTTAACAATGAAACTAAAGTTTTTATTAGCTAATTTTACTTTATTTTAGTTAATTTTTATAATTATATATACTTAATTAATTATTAATAAACCTATGGGCCAACCATTAAACTATTGGTTGAATTAGTGAACCAATCTTTCAACCGGATCATTCCTTAATACGGTTTTGATAACTATGATTGCAACTCGCTTACTCCACAGGAGTAAGCCAAGATGAGCACACTTGGTAAAAAATAAAGATAGATTCATTTTCATAGATATTGTCACTAACTGAGAACTAGAAGAATGATACACAAGTGCTACAAAAATCCTGGATACAAACTTGCAGAGGTAAATTCCCAAAAATTACCGATTCCAAGTATCTTTCTCTATGTCACTCTTTATATATCCATAGATATCAGATCATGATTCTTTCCATTACACTTGTTGGATGTGATAAAAAGTTATAATTTAATTTATTTTTTTATAAAATAGAAAATTATACAACAACTACAAATTTTACCATATAAAACTTATAAACTAATGTGACAATAAAAGTGATTAGTAGACTTCAACCATCTAATAAGTAAATGTTTGGATCATTTTTACGTGATTAGTGGCATTTCAATTTGTTATAAAATTTGTAGTATCTCTAGCATAACTCTTTTAAAAATGACAATGTGAAGGGAGCCACATGTGATATCCCATACCTAAATCTTCATACTAATGTCATTCTTGCCATATTTGTTTATATTTCTTCTTGTATTGGTAAAGAGAAAACCTACAAAACTCAAATTTTGAATATGCCTCCTAACTAATTTTAGCAACTTTTCAAGCATTCAAAAACAAATTAAGTCTTTAGTCTTATTGCAAGAATTTTTGTGGGTCTTATAGAAAATTTACAAGAACTATTGGGGTGCATGTGTTTTGTTGAAAAGCATGGAAGCATGACTCACCTACTTGGCATGAAGCACAACACACCTACTTAAATATGAAAGCATGAGCTTTTACAGCAGGCATTCCCCACCCCTCTGAATCCACCCTCACGTGATACTCTCCCCAAAAATTTTGAAATTCCACGCAAGTGGAAAAAAATTGCATGTGACCTCGTCTCAGAGGATTCCCCTATGCAACAAACTGTCCTAACAAAGAGAAACAGGAATAAAAAAAGTGCAAACCAACCAGAGTTACCTATGAAGAAGATTTAGGTTTCGAAGGTTTAAAATCAAAATCATTTAATGGTGGAGGTTGTACAGCAGCCCCGCCAATTACAATGAGTTTCATAGTTTGGAATTGTCGTGGGCTTGGGAACCTACATACAGGGAAAGAGCTGGAAGTAGTGGTTTGACCAAAAGATCCATCCGCTGTGTTTATTGCCAAAACATGGGCAGATGAAGCAAGGCTAAAAAAAATACAACGGAAGATCGAATTTGAAAATTTAATTTTCATGGGAAGAAATAACAGAGGAAGAGGTTTGGCTTTATATTGGCGAAACTCTTTGGACCTAAAGATCAATACTTTCTCCAAGAATCATATAGATGCCATTATAAACAAGGGTAAAGAAGACTCCTGGAGATTTACTGGATTCTATGGGGACCAGTTGCTCACAAAAGATTTGAATCCTAGAACATGCTTTGTCAATTGAATAGTAGATTCACCCTTCCATGGCTTTGTGCAGGCGATTTCAATGAAATCATTCAAAGTTTTGAGAAGTTAGGAGGAAGTAATAGAGGCCAAGCTCAAATGCAATTATTCCAAGACGTCACTGATGAGTGTGGCTTTATTGATCTTGGATTTGTGGGTTCACCATACACATGGCAGAAGCACTTTACAGATAGGCACTCAATTTGGGAAAGACTAGATCATGGTCTAGCAACTAACGATTGGTTAATGAAGTTCTCAGGAGTGAGAATCCACCAACTATCCTCTAATTCATCAGATCATTGCCCTCTGTGGATAGTACTTGATGGCTTGGAAGTCACAACAGCAACAAAGCTCTTTTGATTTGAAGAAATGTGGCTCTTAAATCCAGGTTGTTTAAATGTGGTTAAAGCAGTGTGGTCAGCCAGAGCCAATGATGATCTATCGATTAAGGTTGTGAGAAAAACAGAAAGGTGTGGTAAAGAATTGTGGAGGTGGAACGGAGACCATTTTGGGAATGTAAGAAGAGAGATATCAAAAAAGAGAAAACTTTTGGTTGAAGTCAAGAAGGAAGCATGGAGATCTGGATTAAATCACCGAATCAGGGAGTTGAAGAGGGAAATCTCTGAGCTTATGGGCAAAGAGAACAGGATGTGGTTTCAAAGATCCAAGGTCTTACGGGTAGCAAATGGTGATAAGAACACAAAATTCTTTCATAGTTGAGCCACTCAACGGAAGAGGAGAAATTCACTTTTGAAGATTTGAGGTGCAGTTGGAGTCTAGAATTCGAATCCTGAAGATATAGCAAAGTACCTAATTGAATTTTATCAAGACTTATTCTCCTTGGCCAACCTTCAGTAGAATGATGCAACCACTAATTCCATCAACAAGATAATCAGTGATGAGATGAATGCTCAGCTGTCTTCTGAGTTCAAGGGATGGGAAATACACCAAGCTATTAAATAGATGGCACCTCTCAAAGTCCCAGGTCCTGGCGGTATGCCCCCTTTATTTTATCAACATTACTAGAGTCTAGTGGGTGATGATATATGTCAATCTGTCCTTAATTTCCTAAATACTGCTTCCCTACCTATGCATCTTAACCACACTTTTATAACCATCATCCCAAAGAAGACGAACCAAGAATATGTCTTTGAATTCAGACCTATTAGTTTCTGTAATGTTTTGTACAAAATTTTTTCTAAAATTTTGGCAAATATATTGAAAAGAATTTTACCAAAAATTATAATAGAACACTAAAGTGCTTTCACAAAAAGTAGGGCTTATCTCTAATAATATTTTGGTAGCTTTTGAATCTCTTCACAGCATGCAAAAACATACAGGGTAGGATGACTTTATGGCCATAAAATTTGATATGGGCAAAGCTTATAATAGGGTGGAGTGGCCATATTTAGAAGCAATGATGAGGAAAATGGGTTTTACCGAGCAATGGATCAAGCTTGTTATGCTCTATGTTTCAACCGTCTCATACTCTATCCTTGTTAATGGAGAACCCAAAGGCATGATTCATCCTTCAAGAGGCTTTCGTCAGGGAGACCCACTGTCCCCCTTCCTATTCCTCCTATGTACAGAAGGCTTGCATGGTCTTATTAGCAAGGCAGCTAGTCTAGGTGATATACAAGGCTATTCTCTATCTAGAAATAGCCCTCGTCTAACTCACCTCTTTTTTGCAGATGGATTTTGTTTTGCAGGGCAACTACTCAAGAATGCCAAAAAATCCTAGAAATATTAGATGCGTATGGACAATGTTTAGGATAGCAAATTAACCAAAGCAAAACCACTATCTTCTTTAGCAAATCAACCTCTGCAGAGATGAGAGAACATATTAAGGAAGCTTTGGGAGTCCCAGAAATAAGGCAATATGAGAAGTACTTAGGATTACCTTCTCTTGAGGGGAGAAATAAAAAGGCAAGCTTTAATTATATTAAAGAGAGGGTCTGGGAAAAAAATTCAAGGGTGGAAAGAAAACTATCTCAAGTGGGAAGGGAGATATTAATCAAGTTGGTGGTCCAAGCAATCCCAGCAAACACGATGACTTGTTTCAAACTCCCAATGGGCTTATGTTTAGAGATTGAAAGCCTTATCAAAAAGTTTTGGTGGGGACAAAAGGGTGATAGAAGAAAAGTACACAGGATCAAACGGGAAACTCTATGTCAAGCTAAATCGGAAGGTGGAATGGGTTTTAAGGATTTAGCCGCAAAGCAAGCCTGTAGACTATTGCATCATAAAGAATCTCTATTTTAATGGGTCTTCAAAGCCAATTTTTTTCCCAACTGTTCAATCCTGGAAGCTGCTGAATCTAGTTCCGGGTCTTATGCATGGCATAGTATCCTTGAAGGGCAGGATGTCCTTTTAAGAGGTGCTAGGTGGAAAGTGGGCAATGGTGAGTCAATTGGGGTGTGGCTTGATTCATGGCTACCACCTTGCGATCACCCAAAAACTATGTCTCCATTGATTGATGGCTTTGAGGTGGCAAAGGTGGTAGACCTCATTGACCCAGTCTCTAGGCAGTGGGATTTAAGCCTTATACAAGGGCTGTTTAATCCCCAAGAAGCTGAATTAATAAAGAGCATTCCGTTGTGCAGCACCTCCTATGTGGATAAGCTTATATGGCCTTACACTTCCTCAGGTCAATAATCGGTTCAGTCGGGAAACAGATTTCTAGCAAAGGAGAATATTATAAACCTAGCCACTGCAAACCCGAACCCTCATGGTGGTGTCTGGAAATTAGTTTGGGGTTTATCTGTACCAAACAAAGTAAAGAATTTCCTATGGAGGTCATGCCAAAATGCTATACCAGTGAAAGAAAACTTAAAGAAGAGAAAAATCCTGTTGACTGACACGTGAACAATGCAACGGATCTGCTGAAAGCGTGGCATTCGCTGTAGGACTGTCCAGAACTAGCGCCAATATGGAGAGCCACTCCGGAGAACAGTCTTTATCTCCCTTAAGGTTTATCATCTATTTCAGAGTTCATGCTACAGGCCCAGACCGAAGGAAAAAATCTGGAAAAGCTGGCGATGTTGTTGTGGACTATTTGGTCTCGCTGAAATTAGATCAGAGCAAACAACGCGGATTACCCAACGACACAAGTTGTAGTGAACGCCCAGCAAGCCTTACAGGAGTTCAGCAGAGCTAACGCTACAACCTCACCGCCAGGTTTATCAAGTGTTTCCTTACAAAGCAGATGGTCACCCCCTCCCTCACACTCTTGGAAGGTAAACTTCGACGGAGCGACATTCAAGGATATTGGCAGAGCTAGAATAGATGTGGTGATCCGAGATATCCAAGGTCAGGCCATAGCTTCCTTGGTAGAGTAGGTTTATCTCCCATTCTCCTCCGATATGATCGGAGCACTAGTAGCAGCTCGGGCTATCCAATTTGCTCAGGAGATTGGATGTTCACCCTTTATTCTTGAAGGTGACTCAGAATTGGTAATCAAGTCCCTGTGCAATGAAGAGAGGTCCCTTTCTTCGTTTGGGCATATTCTTGAGTCAGCAAAGAATATGACAGAAGCCAACTGTATTTCATTTTCTCATGTTCGTTGTATTGGTAATTCTGTTGTTCATACCCTAACTAAACATGCTAGACATGTTAGTGGGTACACGGTGTGGATGGAAGATGTTCCTCTGCACTTTCATTCTATACTGGAAGCCAAAGTTGACTAAAGTTTTCTAATAAAAATTCCCAAGTTCTTTCTCAAAAAAAAAAATATATATATATATATATATATATGAAAGCATGACACGCCTACTTATATATGAAGCATGACACATCAACTTAGGAAGGAAGTTTCATCCCAAAAAAAATAAAAATAAAAAACTTAGGAAGTATGAGACATCTACTTCAAAACATGATTCATCTTCTCTTTGCTGCTAGTTGCATGACATCTCCACATTACTCCCACACCACCTACTCCTATGTTCAGCAATTCCTACAGAAATATTCAGTATTCTAAACCTCCTCTTAGGCTTTCTCCCACACTTGCACTCTTTCTCAAGAACCAAGCATACCAACCATTCTAATTCAAGAGGTAAGACACAAATCTGAAAGTTTGCATGATCTTCTTGTATCTAAGCATAGTGTATTAAGTTTGCATGTTTTTATTTTTGTTTCTTTGGTTAAGTAAATTTTTAAAAGTTTCTCTTAGTTGAGAACTTGTATGCCACATTGGTTGAGTAGAAAAGTATGTGCATGTTGAAGGAAAACTACATTTTGCTCTATTTCGGATTCTAAACACAATTGGGCATACTATTTGGTTGTCTAATATACTAAAATTTGTGGATCTTATACTTGGTATTACTCAATGATGTGTGTAGTGTGTGTACCAATTTCCATGTTGAAAGAACTCCATTTGAGCATGTACAGCTTGTGATTAAAAATTTATATTAATTTCTATAGACTGAATTTTGAGACCTAGCTTGATTTGTATGAAATATTACATCCATTTGTTTCAAATGAGTCAAATATCAAAGAAATTGGACTAGTATTGAATGTTTTATATGTTTTTCATTCTGACTCTTAATCTATCTTTGATGGAATTGAGTTTAATGGCTTGTACAAATTTTAATTAATCACTAAGAAATGAGACTAAATTGAAATTTATAGAGTATGAACTAATCATACGTATGGTTGTTCATATTAAGTTTTATGCCAATTGGAGACTTTTAAGTAAGTTAAATTAAGTTCACAAGCAGACTAATTTACATTAACTTGAATCTGTAAGAGTAATGAAATACTAAGAAATTAGAGACTTAAAGCTTGGTTTTGGTATATTAGATTAGATTTTCATTTTGTTAGGGACATATTTTATGTAATTAGCTAATCATTTGACAAAATGCACTTTATTTGTAATTGGGTAGATCTAGGATGGGTTTAAGACTTCAAGAAACATGTTGTTCAAGTCAAGTGTTAAAACCATGAAGATTGACCAAGAAACAAGTGAAGAAGAGCTATTCATTAAAACTTGACAGCAATCTCGATAGAAATACTTCTATCGAGATTTAATGTCGAAACTCGATACAAGCTGTTTCTACCGAGACTTACGAAATCAGAAATTCCAGATCTAATTTTCGGCCCATGCTGAAATATTTGTATAGGGTTTCTTTTCTTATATAACCCTAGATATATATAAGGCTTATTTTAAAGACCGTCGTGCATGCAGAAAGTGACCTAGTGCCTTGTTCTCTCTGAAAGAAGCTACAACATCTTTACGTCAAGGGTTTTGTAACCAAGGAGCTTTCTGATCTTCATCGTTGATGTACTGAACAACTTTGCAGCCAACATCTTAATCAAGTTGCTGGTGTCAGTCACGTACTTGGATCCGTGCATCATTGGTTAGTCACGTATTAGGATTTGTGCATTGAACTGGAAGATTGCCACTACAATACAAGTACAATTGAGTATTGGGGTAAGGATTTAACTGTAGGTTTGTATTTTGGGATAGGCCAAAGGATTTTGTAAGATTTCTTATACTTGTAACCGCTTGTAATTGATAATAGTGGATTCTTGAGAGTGGTGACCTGAAAATCACCCGGTGGGGTTTTTGCTTCGGAGGTTTTCCCCCTTCGTAAAGAAATCACCCATGTCAAATTTATTTTCCGCTGCATTTAGATAATTTGGTAATTTGTTTGTGTTGCCACGCTATTGCATAAAATTTGATCTAATTAATTAACTTGGGTAATTAATCAATTAATTGCAAGGGGTCAATTTATTTTAACCCAACACATTTGATGTCACTATCCATTGATATGTGTTATAATACTTGAGCAAATTTATTATTGCTTGATTCAATGGTTTAATACCTAAAAGAAACACATGTACTTCAATACCCCGTGTTAAGCAATGCTTGCATCGTAAAGATTTTTGGTACCTTCTTATAATGATCCTTTTTGGTTATGCTCATTAAATTGTTTGATATATTTGGGAATGTCTTTGAGATGGGATTACAGTTTTCTTTATTTTTAGAGTTAGGTTGTCATTCATGTGTAAGTTTTTGGTAAGGTAGAATTGTAAGTAATAAGCTTTGACCATTCATTTAGGTGGTGAGAACGTGGACACTCGAGCTTCTCTAATCCTAATCTTTTGCATCTTCTACTTTCAGGTAAGGGATATGTGATATGGGCATTTGTTAAGCTTGAGGTTTGTTTAAAAATATTATTATGCATTAAAATATTTTGACTAAAGATGTTGTATACAGTCGTGTTTCAAACAAAGATATATGCTTGAGCTTTTGAAATCTTATGTATATGATTTAAGCATATTGATGTTATTACTCATTTCATGAACATGCTATTTAAGAATGAAGTGGATATGCTATTATCATGAAACATTATGGAAAAGCAAGATTTGAAAAAGCTTTGGTTTTATGTTTATGTCTATGGTATGATTCTGAACTTGGCCAACAGGAGTTAATTAAATTATAAATATGTGAAGGTGAGGGATAGAATCTAAGATCCCCAAGTTTTAATAAGACCATAAACACGCTAACCGCTAAGCTAAACTCCTTTAATGTCTCAATCTTTGATGACACTCGTTATTTTATTTATTTTGAGTTTATATTATAGTTTTTCAATTTATCATATTACCCCCTCTCAATCTATTATTATTTGATAATTTTATTAGTGGTTCAGAAATTATACTTTTTACATGTGGATATACAATTTATTAATTTATGTTAAGAATGATTTTATTTTAAACTTTTTTTTTTTTATTTGAAAGATTACTAACACAAAATTTTTACACTTATTTATGCTTTATTATTTTCTATTAACCTTATAAAAATAGTGAAAGTTCATTTGCAAGTTGTTTAAATTTTTTTAGACACATTTTTAGTAAAATTTTGTTAATGTTTACCATTTAAATACCTTTATTTGTATTTTATTATTAAATTTAGCTTAAGATTTATGGACCACTTGAAATAGAGAGGAAATAGAGCAAGCGGAAAGGACATGTAAATGCAAAGGCATCTGGCTCTTGCCAACGCATGCATGCATATGTATGTATTATACATGTCTTTACGAATGAAGTATGAACAGAACTATCATAAAGATTGAAAGTAATTTTTACCACTTACCCGCATGCAAAAAAGTGTATAATAGTATCCCTCAAACTTAACCGGAGCAAGCCAAGAAGAACACACTTTGTCTTTCAAATTTCTTGGTTCAAGCGGCCTCTCTCTACAATGACTCAGAAATACACAGCAGGCTATACTGACAACCTTCAAAGCATGAACAAGTATTCAGAGTTTACATTGAAAAGGGAGAAGCCAACTGAGTCGGCAAATCTAGAATTACCAAAAGTCATTTTAGAACTTACAGCAGAAAATTTGAGAATGGTCCATATGTCTGGCCACTTTCGATTGTGACATGAAAAAATGTACTCGACCAGAATAAAGATATAGTGGAAGACGAGAAGGCAAACAATAGAAAAGATGAATATTGTCAAAAATAAAGACAAATTCATTCTCACGGATATTGCCACTGACTGAGAACTTGGAAGATGATACCCAAGTGCAACGAAGAGCCAGGATACATACCTGCAGAAGTAAATTCCCAAAATTTACTAAATACCCATTATTTATCTTTATGTCCCTATACAGTCTACACATACACATGAGAACATGATACTTTCCATTTCACCTGAAAGGGATAAAGTCCATTTTTTTTTTTTTTCATGGTTAAATTTTTTAATTTTTTTTTTTAATGGAAAATGCTATAGTTATTACAAATTTTATAATATAAAATTTATAAACTAATATGTCAATTAATTGGATTAATGAATTTTAACTATCTAATAAATAAATATATGAGTTGTTTTCATGTAATTGGTAATATATTAGTTTTTTTTATTTGTTTTACTGAATAGTAACATATTAGTTTGTAACTTTATACAATAAAAATTGTATATATATCATTATTTTAGAAATGACACGGTACAAAATGTCATATTATAAAAAAAATTTAAATAATATATAACACTGAACATATCTTTAAATTTATAATATTTAATAACCATAAAATGAATCAGTTTATTTATTTTTTATTTTTTTGAAAATGAATCAATTTCAAATTGAGAGGAAATGCACGTGTGGAAGGGCATGTAAATGCAAAGGCAGCTGGCTCTTGCCAGTGTATGTACATGTACGATTTATACATGGCTTTCAAAATGAAGTGTGAACAGAACTATAATAAAATTTAAAATAATTTTTACCACTTTGAGAGATTGGAATAGCTCGGTTTCCCTATCTGGGAAAAAAATCGGATCGAAGGCTGTAAAAAGAAATAGAAGAATCCAAGCAAACCGATATGCACAGACCACCAAACAAGGCTGTTGTCATCCTCAAGGGTATGCATAATGTCGAAGAAGAAAAAGAAAACGCAACTCAGTAGTGCAACCACTACAGCATGTCGTGAGAGCTCAGGTTGGTAAGGGAATGAGTCATTTGGAATTCCAAACCTCCTCAGGATTTTCCTAACCCTATTCATCTTCTCGGTTTTGGAGGCATTTAGAAAACCAGTTTTAACCCTCCCCTTCTTTTTGAAGGATGCCATCAAATTGCTTGTTAGAACCTGTTGCACTATGTAGTTCACGTTACTTGATTCACCGTACCAGGCAAGCTTCCGATTTCTGTAGGAGTACGTACTATTAAGTATAGGCATTAATAAAACAAGTACTTCAAAATACTGGACTTCAAAAATAATAAGTCAAAAATTGTAATGTTCACATTCATGGGTAAATTTTCTAAACAAAGATCTACCACAGTAGAAGTTGCACTATACAATCGATTCAATAAAAAAAAAAAATTGCACTATAAAGAAAGTGAAGCCATGGAAAAGAACCTAGAATCAATAAAATGAGTGTTGGTATGAGCGACTACTAACTAGGTAAGAACTGTGGTGTGTACAAGGGTGCGGTCGTGATTATGCGTCTACTCTTATGTATCACCGTAAGTAAGAGAAACTTGTACTGTGCAAGTCTTTACCAGTAATAAAAGATTAAAAGTGTTTCTCTTTCTCAAAGTACAACAGTTGAGAAATGATTAATTAAACAAAAATAGAGAACAAGAATTAATTGATTCGTAGCAGTTTTTTATTTTATTCTATTTTTAGAGACTAGGGATTTTCCAGGGAAATTGAAATTAAAGGGACATGCAAATTTGTTCCATATTTAAAAGGCTCACATAAATGAATCGCGTGGGATTGAGAATTATAAAATCTTACCTATTTTCATATTAAAAGCAAAAAATAAATTGGTAGTAACTTTGTGTGTTGAATAATCACAAATTATGAATTCATCCATAAAAAAAAACAAAGATTTGCATCAATATAATGTAATTTCTATATCATACATCTTTACATCTATACTAACAATACAAATATGCTTAAGTTTGAATACAATGTATCCAAAAAATTCAATAAGTGTTTAATTAGCAACTAAGTACCAAAATATTTATCAACACATATGGATGACGACTTCGACGGCAATGGCTAATGGTCTCCTTTTTTATTTTTTTGAACAAAGAAAAAGGGGACTCACGTGTGTAGCTATTGTCACATGTCCCAAGGTACAGTTAAGTAAACTCAAAAGTACCACCAGCCTGAAAGTGGAGCTCAAAGGCCCCGACCCCCACGCAAACCCCATTGGTTCTAATCCACACACTAAAAGTGTGTAACCCACGCAGTGGGGGCAAGGGGAGTCAAATGGCTCATGGTCTATGCAACGGTAATGGGTTTTTGAGACGGTCACAGGCTACAAGCTTGATTCACTGTTAAGTTTCAAATGTGGTTTTCTTTTTTTAGATTTTCAGTTGATATGGGCAAATTTGGGACTTTAATACTTGTGGGCCTCTAGTAATATGTTGGGCTTGTGGCTTTAGTTGAGCTTAAAGAAGCCCAAACCAAAATTTATGCTTTTGTAGGATCAGTAAAATCCATATGAACCTACAAAATTTGCAATCCTATACGGACGATCCTACAAAATTTGCAATTATAATCGTTTTGGTAATATGGGATTATAAGATCGTATGATCCTACAATTTAGATTGCAATTTTAACAATTACAATCACGATATAATATAACTAAAAATGAAATTAATGCACACAACAACACAAAAGCTAGCATTACTTAAATAAGAAAAAAATCTTTAAAAAAAAAACCATAATTTTCTCTCGTTATTTGTTCTCTCTCTCTCTCTCTTTTTATTTTTTTTTTCTTTTTCAATCTGATATCTTTCTCCCGCTCTGCAGAGCCTACCGCTGTCAGATAGAAAAAGGAGAAAAAGCACCTAGATTTTCTTTCTAACATAATAATGACTAGCATATGTAGCGTAACAATCTGAACTATTTCTCATGGTCTCTATACGCATATGGATCTATACATTAGACGGTGATACTTAATAAAATATCTTTTGCTTTCTACTTGGAACGATTCAAAATTATAATTTATTTTTTATTTTTTATTTTTTTATTTCAAAGAAAGCTGTTGCTTTTTTTTTTCCCTTCTTCTCCGATAGGGCCATCATAATTTGCAGAAAAATGATCGAAACGAACTAAAATTCTTCAGAATCGAAGCAAACTCACATCAGAATTTGTACTAAATAAGGCACAAACAAACTTATCTAAATAATAATAAAATTAAAATTAAAAAATAAATAAATAAATAATCTCACCACTTAGGCGTTGATATTCTTGTTGCCAGTGGTGGGTAGATGTAGAAAGAAGTGGGGTAAAGAAGAGAGAGAAATACACAAATTGAGAGAGAGCTGAATTTGAGAGGGAATAAGTCTGTTAGGACCTTGGCCAGTGTGGTTGGGTTAAGGCCACAGGGTTTTTCTGGGTTTTTTCGCGAAGAAGATGAGGTTTTTCCATATAGTTTTCCTGGCTACCAATCACAGAATGGAGAAGATTTACGTGGCTTTTTCATTTGATTTTTTCGGCTATCAAACACAGTCATTAATAATTTTTTTTAATTTATTTCTAAAAAAATCAAAGGAAATCGTTTTGGTGTTGTTGATGATAATAAAAAGGTAGAAAATACTGGAAGATAAGAAGCGAGAGAAAGAGATAGGTAGGAAAAAGAAAGAAAATACTAAGAGAAAGAGAGAGAGACAAGCGTAAGATTAGATTAGATGCAAAAGAAAAATTAAGGTACATCAGAGAGAGAGAGAAAGAGAGAGAGAGACTAAGCCCAGAAAAAGATATAGGATCCATTTGAATACCGCTGAAAACTGAAAACACTATAGTAAAATAATTTCTAAATATGTGAATAATGCAGTGTGACCAATTTTTAATGAAAAAGTTGCTGAATGAAGAGGTTTGTGGATCCCATGAACAATGCACGAGACCCACTGGAAAAGCATAAAACGCTCTTCTCAAAATAAATAAATAAATAAAATGTGAAACGCTGGACGTCTGCCACAGACGTTGTATCCAAACGGATACATAATTGGAGTATATTTTCCTCTCTCTCACATGGGCAGGCTCCATAGTGAGTGGAATCCAGAGAGTAAGAATATATACTTTTAAAATACCCAATAATAATCCAAAATTCCTTAAACAAAACAAAATTGAGAGTCATGTGAAATTAGGATTGAGAGTCCCGATGCAATTGTCTAAGAGTACTAGCATCAGCTCTTCTAAAAATTTTAGCATTTAACACATTAAAAATTTATTTTATCTATTTTAACATATCAATTTGCAACACACTCTACATTGTATCTTCTATTTTAACATCACATTAAAATAATTTAAAATAAACCTTATTTATATTAAGAAATTTAAAAAAAAAAAATATATATATATATATATATATATTATATTGTGGCCCCATCTAAGATGAGAAAGATAAAGAGAAAGTAAGGGAGAGAGGACTTGGAATGTGACATGGGAGAGAAAAATTAGAATAAAAAAACACCAAAATATGTTTAGCACATATGAGATTTTATGCCTATACAATTCCAAATATGAAATTGTACAGTTCATCGATTCTAAATTTTTTAACATTTAGAACATCTGATGGCATTTGATGACATTTAGCACACCTAATACTAGTACTCTTATTCACTTTCACAAAACTTTTCACCAAATTAACTTTTTAATTATAATTTTTTCACTTTTTTTAATATTTTTATTCAATAGTTAAGATTAAAAGTTATTTTTTTCAATTATCAAATTCATCCATTGATTACAATTACATTATCCATGAAAAAGGGTGTAAACAAGGAATTGGCTGTAGTCTTTATGGACGACTAAAAATCTAGTTTGAAATAAGTTAAACAAGTAAAATAGTTTCACAAATGCGAATTTGTATTGATGAATATGTGGTATAATTCTCTATGATTACAAAAGAGTGATCCTCTAATTCGATCTTCTTGAAAGATTTGTTGATTGGAATTGTGGTAATATAATTTTGACTTGAACACCAAATATTCTTCAATTTGGTTGAAAGATGGATCAAAGACCCTTGAAACAGAATTACAATGAATCTTTGGCTATAAGCTTGTTAGAAATTCTTTGTTCTTCGTCGAGGAATATGATTTGGATGATTCCTCTTCGAATGTTCTTCGTTCTTCGAAGGTTTGTAGTGGAGGCTTAAATCCGTTGAGCTTCACCAATTTGTGGTTTCTTGGAGTTTCTGGAGGCTTTTGAACTTATTTCCATTGACCTTTAAGATCTAGGAAGATGATTTGGATGATTTCACTTCGAATGTTCTTCGTATTCGAAGTTGAAGTTCTTGAAGTTCCTAGAGGCATCGGGGCTTGATTTCAGCAAAGCTTCTGTACTTCTGAATCTTGGTGTCTTCCAAAATGTGTTGTGTTAGGACATATGTAAATCATGTTAAAAACATATGTCATTTTGAATTGGTTAATCCTTTGACAAAACGCACTTTATTTTTAATTGGGTAGATCTAGGATGGTTTAAGTCTTCAAAAAACATGATGTTCAAGTCAAGAGTTAAAACCATGCAAATCTGTTCTAGAATCAAGTGATGAAGTGCTGTATTTTAAAGCTCGACAAATTGTATCTATCGAGGTCTAAAAGACAATTCTGGCCCGATGCTCGACAGCTGCTTGACAGATAACCTATTTATTGAGAATTACAAAAATTAGTTTTTCAGATCTAATTTCACACATATCCATGTGTATGTGTTTAGGTTTTCTTTTCTCACAACATTAGATATATATAAGGATTATTTTAAGGGCCGTCATAGATGATGCAAGTGGATGAAACTTGATGCAAAGGTTTTGTTCAAGCAAATTGTGACTGGAGACAAAGTTGCCCTAATTCATCTTTCTCTTGAAGAAGCTGCTGCGTTTGTACGCTGTTGGGTTTTGTGACCAAGGAGTTTCGTGATCTTCATCGTGTTGATGAACTGGAAAACTTTGTAGTCAACATCCTTCTCAAGTTGGTGTGTTAGTCACGTACTTGGATCCGTGCATCGATTGGTTAGTCACATACTAGGAGTCGTGCATTGAAAAAGAGAGATTGTCACTACAGAACAAGTCTAATTGTGTATTGGGGTTAGGGTTTAACTATAGGTTAGTATAAGGTACTAGGATTCCTTTACTTGTAACCGCTTGTTGTGATAGTAGTGGATTCTCAAGAGTGGTGACCTTAAATTCACCCGGTGGGGTTTTTGCCTTGAAGGTTTTCCCCATTCATAAACAAATCACCATGCCAACTTTATTTTCCATTGCATTTAACTTAGTTGGTGATTTTTTTGTATTACCACGCATATTGCATGTAAATTGAATTAATTAACTAACTTGGCTAATTAATTGGTTAATTTATCACAAGGAGTCAATACATTCTTGGTCTATCAAGTGGTATCAGAGCAAGCACACTCTCCATTGACCCCTACTGTCATGGATACAGGACAATCGTTAATTATACCTCATTTATTTGATGGCACTAACTATGTATATTGGAAAGTACGCATGAGAGCTTTCTTGCAGTCATTAGATGAAAAAGTGTGGCAACCTATAGAGATAGGCTAGACCAAGCCAAAGGAAGCGTCAGCTGATTAGGATGATGCCAAGATCAAAGCGGCTAACTTCAACAACAGAGCATTGAATGCTTTATTTAGTGCAGTCATGAATGAGGAGTTCAAGAAGATATCCTCCACTGAAACTACGAAGGAAGCATGAACTATACTCCAGACAACCTATGAAGGAACTAAGGTTGTCAAGGATTTAAAGTTTCAGAAGCTTACTACAAGCTTTGAAGAGATCAAGATGGAGGAGGATGAGTTATTCGATGAGTTCTACACCAAGCTCAAGGACATGGTGAACTCAACTTTTAATCTTGGGGAAACCATTCCCAAACCCAAGATTGTTAGAAAGGTGCTCAGATCTCTTCCAGAGAGATTTCATGCCAAGATCACCACTATTGAGGAATCAAAGGACATTGACAAGATTCCTTTAACAGAGTTAGTTGGCAATTTGCAAACCTATGAATTGGGTTTGTCTAGGATCAAGAAATCGAGTAAGGGTAAGAGCATGGCACTGAAGGCCAAAAGCAGTGACACAGATGAGTCTTCAGACGATGAAAATTCTAAAATGAAATCCTATATCACGAGGCAGTTCAAAAAGTTTATGAAGAATGCCAATGTTAAAGGATTTGACAAAGACTGCAAGCAGTCCAATTCGTCTCAGTTTAAGAACCAAGACAAAGGAAGGAAGGATGCTAAGAAAGATGGTCAGTACACTATTCCCTCCAGACTAAAGTGTTTTGGATGTCAAGAATTCCCAACTTATCTTAAGAGTATTGGAAAAAACAAGGCACTTGCTGCTACTTTTAGCGACACTGAACCTAAGGATGATTCGGATAATAAGGATGATGAAATCCTGAATGCCTTCATTGCCACTGTAAATCCTACTAAGGAGATTGTTGAAGAAGTGAATGAAGAAGAGGACTTGGTGGAGTCTAAGTTTGAGAAGATGGATGAACAAGATAACATCCACACGACCTATGCAAAATTGTACAACGTCTTGGAAAAGCATGAGAAATTGTATAGGCTAGCCACCAAGAAGCTCAGTGATTTGGAGCTTGAACGAGAAGAAATCTCCACAAAGTTTGACAAGGCTAATCAGATCATTGGAGCATTGCGGTTTGAGAACAATTTCCTGGCTGAAAGAACCAAGAAGCTTGAAGCGGAACTGTTCCAAGTCAGAGCTCAGTTGGAGAGGACTTCAAGTGCAAAACTTAATGAGATGCTTAGATTTCAGAAATCTGCTTCTGATCGAACCGGTTGTGGGTATGATTTCTCTTCTCCTAGTGTTGCTTCTTCCTATACTATTGTAATTGTTTCTCCTACTAATAATGTTGAATCTGAGAACAATAATGTTAAAACTACTTTAGCTGGTGAGAACATAGACAAGGCTAAATCTATCTTAGAAGCACCCCCTAAGCTTGATAAAAAAGAGAATAAAAACCCTAGGGCTAAGAAGGGCAATACTCAAAAGTCTAAATAAAAGAAGCAACATCTCTGTCATTACTGTAAAGCGACTGGACATACTCGACCTAATTGCTATAAATGGCTAGCCACTCAACAGAACAACAGTATGATCTCATTTGGAAACCAGAATCAATTTTCATCCTCTCTTACTCCTCTTGGAGATCTACTCAAAGCCCTCATGGTCCTTTCAAACTTGAATTATTTCAATTCTTCCCCCTCATCATCAGATCAAGGGTTTGCCAAACGAAAGGGTTCTTCCAAGGTGTGGAAGGAAAAAGGATCTAAGTAAAGTAGTTGAAGGTGATGAAGATTTCAGTAGGATGAAGTAATTTCAGATGAGTAGACCCACCCATATGAAAGGTTCTAATGAGATGGCAAATTGGTCAGCAAGTAGTTGAATATACCTGCGTGACTGAGCATTCTCAACAGAGGTTAAGTTGAAGTAATTTCAAAAGAGTGTTCCATGATAGTTGAAATAGGTCAGTGGGACAAAAGTTATTTGCAAGTAGCTGAATGTACTTGTGTGATTGAATCATATCGACAGAGATTAAGCTGAGGTAATTTCAGAAGAGTATTTTGGATTGTTGGTAGTGATCACAGGGTGTAGAAGATGGTGATGAGGCGATGATATTGGTTGTGTATAGCATGCAAAGTTATAGGGCTAGCCTTGCGTTTTTAAGAACTCTTGGTGAAGTTATCTTAGGAGGATATACTTCGGATTATGGAGAGGACATGTGGGAAAGTGGTTGAGTGTGCTTGCATTATTGTATTTCCCAAGTTAAGTTGAGGTAATTTCAAAAGCATATGGATTTTGTGCCTGCTAGTGGTGGTTGTGAAGAAGATGGAGATGAAGCAAAGATGAATGGGTGAAACATATGACACCATGGAGCTGGCCCTATACGTCGGGGACTTTTTGGTGTAGATGTTTCTGGGGAGTATACTTTGGAATACGGGACTGACTGCATGCTGAATGAAGTCTGGTGGCAAGTCATCGAACGTGCTTGTGTGACGAGACCATGCTGATGGAGGTTAAGTTGAAGTAATTTCAGAAGTATACTTTCTAAAATACTTCAAGCAGAATTTAAGTTGGAGTAATTCCAAAAAGGGGAAATTACAGTAAACCCACCTGTGATTAGGCCCATTTTCACTTTGCCTACCCGTGGTTTAAAACTTAACACTTTACTCTCCTGAGGTTAGTTCCATTAGCCTTCTGTAACCCACCTCTTCATTTACCGTTAGAAAAACACATTTTTAAGCAAAACCAAATATAACAAGAATCAAAAAGCTATGGTTTTAAATTAAGAATTGGGAAACCAAATTTAAACAATTTCAAGCTGAGCTTGGTCCCTTCCCCGTCACAGTTGCAGTAGTCCACCAATAAATTCGCTCTCTCGTTCTTTTCTTCTCATCTCTATCAATTCTTCCTTTCTTATTTCATTAAATATAAATATAAAAAATGTAATTAATGTATAAAAGACAAAAGAAACACACTACAATACCAACTTTTAGATGCAACATCTTTTTAAAGTGCCAAACCTCATTTGAACCACTGGCCCTTCTATACAGATGGGTGAATATGTGTAAAAGAGAAGAAGTATAGTTCATCAAGTTTGCTTTGTGTGATTTTCGTTGGAGAGAAGGACATTGAGGGATGATAAAGGTTGGGGAAGAAATCTAGGAGGACATAGCTTACTCGAGGCAGATATATGCTTTGGGATTTTTTTTTTTTTTTTTTTTTTTTTTTAAGACTCTGGTGATAGGTTTAAGTTGGAAGGTTCCTTTCTTTCTTTCCTTGGTGGCGTTTTGTTGTGCAAAAAAGACCATAAATTAGGAGAGGGACAAGTTGAGATCAAGGTCAATCCACAACAGTAAGTGTTAGGACATATATGAATCATGTTATTAACATATGTAAATGTAGAATTGGCTAATCCTTTGACAAAATGCACTTTACTTGTAATTGGGTAGATTTAGGATGTGTTTAATACTTCAAGGAACAAGGTTTCAAGTTTAAGTGTTAAAACCATGCAAGTTTGTCCAAGAATCAAGTGAAAAAGTGTTGGATTTTAAAGCTCGACAGCTAGTATCTATCAAGGTTTAAAAAGCTGTTTAAGCACGATGCTCGATAGTTGCTCGATAGATAAGGTATCTGTCAAGGTTTATGAAAATCAGTTTTTCAGATCTGATTTCACTCCAATCCGTGAATAGATGTTTGGGTTTTCTTTTCTCACAACCCTAAACATATATAAGGATTGTTTTAAGGGTCGTCACAGCTGATGCAACTCAATGCAAAAGTTTTTCACAAGCATATTGTGAACCAGAGACATATGCTCTAGTTCATCTTTCTCTTCAAGAAGTTGTTGTGTTTGTACACCGTAGGGTTTTGTAACCAAGAAACTTCGTGATCTTCATCGTGTGATGAACTGAATAACTTTGCAGCCAACATTCTTCTCAAGTTGATGAGTAAGCCATGTACTGGGAACTGCGCATCGAATTGGGTTAGTCACGTACTGGGAGCCATGCATTGAAATGAGAGATTGTCACTACAGAACAAGTCCAATTGGGTACTAGGGTAAGGGTTCAACTGTAGGTTAGTATAAGGTACTGGAATTCTTTTACTTGTAACCACTGTTGTGATAATAGTGAATTCTCGGGAGTGGTGACCTTAAAATCACCCAATGAGGTTTTTTGCTGTGTAGGTTTTCCCCATTCGTAAACAAATCACCGTATCAATTTATTTTCCGCTGCATATTTACTTAGTTGGTGATTTGTTTATACTACCACGCATATTTCATGCTAATTGAATTAATTAATTAACTTGGCTAATTAATCGGTTAATTCATCATAAGGGGTCAATACATTCTTGGCCTATCAAGTGATATCAGAGCAGGTACACTCTGATTAGGGTTAGTCTTTGCTGTGTGATCCATTAACCCCTGTTTGTCATGAATAGAGGACATTCTCGTATTATACCTCCTTTATTTGATGGCACTAACTAAGCTTACTTGAAAGTACGCATGAGAGCTTTCTTGCAGTCTTTAGATGAGAAAGTGTAGCAAGTTGTGGAGATAAGCTAGATCAAGCCAAAGGAAGCGCCAGCTAATTGGGATGATGCTAAGATCAAGGCGAAAAATTTCAACAGCAGGGCATTGAATGTGTTATTCAGTGCAGTCACGAATGAGGAGTTCAAGAAGCCATCCTTTATTGAAACTGCTAAGGAAGTATGAACCATCCTTTAGATAACCTATGAAGAAACTAAGGCTATCAAGGATTCAAAACTTCAAAGGCTTTCCACTAGCTTTGAAGAGATCAAGATAGAGGAAGATGAGTCATTCGATGAGTTCTATGCCAAGCTTAAAGACATAGTAAACTCAGCCTTTAATCTTGGGGAAACCATTCCCGAACCCTAGATTGTTAGAAATGTGCTCAGATCTCTACCCGAGAGATTTCATGCCAAGATCACCGCGATTGACGAATCAAAGGATATTAACAAAATTCCTTTGACAAAGCTAGTTGGCAATCTGTGGACCTATGAGTTGGGTTTGACAAGGATTGGGAAATGTAGTAAGGTAAGAGCATGGCATTGAAGGCCAAGAGTAGTAACACTGATGAGTCTTCAGACGATGAAGATTCCAAGATGAAATCCTATATCACATGGCAATTCAAAAAGTTTGTAAAGAATGCCAATGCTAAAGGATTTGACAAAGACCGCAAGCAATCTAGTTTGTCTCAGTTCAAGAACCAAGACAAAGGAAAGAAGGATGATAGGGATGGCGGTTAGTACACTGTTCCCTCAGGACCAAAGTGCTTTGGGTGTTAAGGCTTCGGTCACATAAAACAAGAGTGCCCTACGTATCTCAAGACCATTGGGAAGAGCAAGGCACTTGTTGCTACTTTGAGCGACATCGAGCCTGAAGATGATTCTGATAATGAGGATGATGGGATTCTGAATGCTTTCACTACCACTGTAAATCCTACTGAGGGGATTGTTGAAGATAGGTATGATGAAGAGGACTTGGTGGATTCTAAATTCGAGAAAATGGACAACCAAGATGATATCCATACAGTCTATGAAAAGTTGTATAAGATTTCTGAGAAGCATGAGAAACTATATAGGCTGGCCACCAAGAAGCTGAGTGATGTGGAACTTGATCGAGAATAGCTTTCCACAAAGTTTGATGAAGTCAATCGGACCATTGGAGTACTGCGATTTGAGAACAACTTCTTGGCTGAAAAGACCAAGAAACTTGAGGCAGAGTTGTTCCAAGTCAAAGCTTAGTTGGAAAGGACTTCAAGTGCAAAGTTTGATGAGATGCTTAGTCTTCAAAAATCTGCTTCTGATCGAACCTGTTTAGGGTATGATTTCTCTTCTCCTAGTTTTGCTTCCACTAGTACTACTGTTTTTGTTTCTCCTACTAATAATGTTGAATCTGAAAATAATGATGTGAAAAATGTGTTAGCTTGTGAGAACATAGACAAGGGTAAATCTATCTTAGGAGCACCCTCTAAGCAAGACAAGAAAGAGATTAAAAACCCTAGGGCTAAGAAGGGAAATGCTCAAAAGCCTAAACAGAAGAAGCAGCATCTTTGTCATGACTGTGGAGTAGTTGGACATACTCGACCTAATTGCTATAAGTGGTTAGCCACTTAATAAAGTAACAGTATGATCTCATCGGGAAACCAGAATCAATTTCCATCCTCTTTTGCTCCTCTTGAAGATCTACTCAAAGCCCTCATGTTCCTTTCGAACTTGAGCGGTTTAAATTCTTCCCCCTCACCACCGGATCAAGGGTTTGCACGACGGAAAAGTTCTTCCAAGGTGTGGAAGGAAAAAGACTCTAAGTGATTTAGTCACTTTTTCTCTCTCTCCTTCTTTTTTTTTTGTTTGTTTGTTTGTTTGTTTTTGTTTTTAGTTTTGCTTTATTTTTTTTTTTTCATAAAAATAAAAAAAAAATCAGAAAAATACAAAAACAGTGTGTGTTTGTGTACATTGGTACTTGATACCTTAGATAGCCATTGAAACAAAGCTTTCTAAACTTTGTATCTTTTGTAGCTTAGATGAGCATCTCTATGCACAACTAAGCAAGTGAACTTTGTGGCTCATGTTTGTGATGAGTAAGATTAATTAATCTCTTGTACTTAACACTCGTATCACTCTTTTTTTTGGGAAAGACTAGAAAATCCTAAGAAAAAGGCATAAATAACCATCTCACCACTATTGTCCACCAATCATGAAATGACATTTGTATGCTTTGACGCAGCAAAAGTGCAATGTCAAAAAGCTTAACATCATTGGGTAATTCTTTTCTCTCTCTTATATACCCATGCATGGTTTGCTTAAAAGAAAAAATATGCAAAGAAAAACTATAAAAGAAAAAAGAATCAAAATGCTTTATAAATGATTGCAAACATGTCTTCTAGGAGATGTAAGAGTTATAGGATATATCTCGAAGGTGATAATCCCTATCAAATAGTTATGATTGTATGTGAGTTAAAGTGATATTCTCATATCTCAAATTGTCATAACATGTAGAGACTTATGCAATCTAGCGATGTTTTTCACACACAACACGCAATATTCTTTGCTACTCTTGATACATATGCAAGTACAATGTGATTTGGCCATCACAAGGAATACATGTGTTAATGTATGCTTACTAAACTGTCTTAACTTGTTTTTGAAATATAAAATTGGTCAGACTTGTTTAGTGCATGTGTGTGTTTTGGATCTATATGCTTGTCATTTATTTCTTGTTGAGAGATGATTTGAGAGCTTAAAATGTTGTTTGGATCCATGGCTGTGTAGCATGTTTGATTGCATTCATGTTTGTGTTTTTCTCTTCTTTGAAACACTATTTTTAAGCAATCTCGACAGCTACTGGACACCTCTCGACAGCTACGCTATCTATCGAGCCCTTTGAGCTTTTTTTTATCACATTCTCGATAGCTTCTCGATCTATTGAGGAAGTTTCTGTACGCTCGATAGATGCTCTATAGCTCCTCGATCCATCAACGTTTATGTGCTGTGTACACTTCTTGATAGCTACTCGATAGTTCCTCGATAGCTATTTCTCGCGTTTTAATTCTCAACATCTTTCAATCCATCAAGAAACTGGAATTCCTATAAATAGGATCTGCGCGACATTTCCTTGATCTCTCTTGATCCTTTCAAACTTCTCACCTTCCCAAACACCTCACTCTCACTCCAAATCACTTCCCCACTCAATCTTCGGTCTCGAGGTTAATTTCTTCCTCTAGTATGATTCTATTTCTATCTTTTTATCAGGCATTTCATGTTTTTTTGACCTAACCTTTGGGATTTTTCAAAATTTTGGAGTTTTTGTGCAATTTTTGGGACGGGTTCTTGTTTAAATGATTTTAAATCATCATGCATTGCATAACATGTTCATTTCAACTATATTTTCATGCATTATAGATGTGTGCTATATATGTTGAATTGTTATATGCTGTTAGGTTTAGGTTGGGCTGAGTGCATGATGCTTTTTATGTTGCATATCATATGCTCATGCATTTTCATGCATACGTACCTTCAATTCTTTATATTATTATATATTGATTTGTTTGGTGCTTTTCTACGTGTCTCTCTCTCTCCCTCTCTCCTTCTTGCGTTAGTCTGCTCTATGGCACCTAAACGCAAATCCACTCTATCCCGGAACCCTCTTCGTTTTGGGGCATCTTCTTCTTCTTCACCTTCTGACCCCACTCCTTCTCACGTTAGGTTCAATGATGATAAAGCCCGTAAGGACTTTTCAGAGAACTTCTCACGACTAGATGTTCATTCGGAATGCCAAGTCATTCTATCAAATTTTTTCAATACTGACCTTCCCACTGTCATCTACAGTTGAGGTTGGGACTCACTGTGTGGCATCTCAGTCACTTGTCCCTCCATGATCATACAGGAGTTTTACTCTAATATACACGGTTTTGACTATTCTGTACCTCATTTTATCACTCGTGTTCGAGGTATGCGCATCGTAGTTACTCTGGATATTGTATCTGAGGTACTACACATTCCTAGGGTAGCACATCCTGACTACCCTAGCTGTGATTGTCTGAGGACTATGTCCAAAGACGAACTCTTGTCTCTATTTTGTGAGACACCTTCATCTTGGGGTGACCGTCAAAACACCCATAGCTTAGGTTTTGCAAAAGGTCAGAGGTTCCTTAACATGGTGATGACATTCGTTCTCCATCCATTATCTCACTATAACTCCATCACAAAGCCTCGTGCTTGATTTTAGTTATCCCTTCTTGAGGGACTTTCTATTGATTTTCCTTCTCACTTCATCCTATCCCTCATAGATGTCTGTAGGGATACGACGACCCGTGATAGGCTCATTTTTCCTTCGGCTATCACACGGCTTCTTTGACTTTTTTTTGTCTCTTATCCCGAGTCTCCTCATTTTTCGATCATGTGTGCCATATATGTGGCTACCGTTAGACAGAGTGAGTCCTAACTTTGACCGAAGTGGCCACAAGCAGAGATAGTAGCTCCTCCTGCTTCTTCCATTCCTTCCACATTCGCACCTTCTTCATTTGCGGGTGGTGTGACCCTTGAGGTGGTCATGGCGCAGCTGTGGTTAATAGATGCTCGCCTTGACACACTTATTGATGAGTTATGTCAAGTGAACACCTGTGACGACCATATTGCTAGGAGGCAGGCTCACCTTGGTGGCTTTGTAGAGTCTCCCTCTCCTTCTCTAGAGGCATCTGAGAGCGACGATGGTGACTCCGACGACGATGATGATGATGAGGATAAGGGTGCTAGCTTGCCCAGTGATGACAAGATGACTGCTTGAATTACTTTCCCTTTGTCATTCGTGACAAAAAGGGGAGTAGTTTTGGATATGAGAGTAGTCATATACATAGGGGGAGAGTTAGCATAGGAGATTTTTGTGATAGGGGAAGTGTTTATACTTTGAGGGATGTAGTGAGGTTATTATGTATTTTCTTTTCTTTCTTTTTCATTTACCTCATGTATATCGATCTTGTGACCATTTGACAACATACATTGTACTTATCTTTGTGTGTGTGTATATATATATATATATGTTGATGTATGTTATTCACCTATCTTTACATGTGTTGTTTCTTTTCTCTCTTTATGCACATGATTTTTATTTACTGTATGCAATTTTTTATTTCTATTTCACACTAAGATGCCTTAATGAGTTTTGTTTAAAGTGTTTTAGAAATACAGGTTGTCAAATTCTTCTTGCCATGAACTCTTTTCTTGCAAAATTTTTCAAGAGTTTGTGTTAGGATAGATTTTATTGTATTCAGCAAGTGAGTATGAGTTGAGTGATTTATGACTTCTCTCATATGTTCATTTGTTTGTTGTGGTTTTGTCACGGATTGCCAAAGGGGAAGATTGTTAGAACATATGTGAATCATGTTATGAACATATGTGAATGTAGAATTGGCTAATCATTTGACAAAATGCACTTTACTTGTAATTGGGTAGATCTAGGATGTGTTTGATACTTCAAGGAACAAGGTTTCAAGTTCAAGTATTAAAACCATGCAAGTCTGTCCAAAATCAAGTGAAGAAGTGATGGATTTTAAAGCTCGACAGCTAGTATCTATCAAGGTTTAAAAAGCTGTTTAAGCCCGATGCTTCATAGCTGCTTGATAGATAGGGTATCTGTCGAGGTTTATGAAAATCAGTTTTTTAGATCTGATTTCACTCCAATCCATGAATAAATGTTTGGGCTTTCTTTTCACATAACCTTAAACATATATAAGGATTGTTTTACGGGTTGTCACAGCTGATACAATTCAATGCAAAAGTTTTTCACAAGCATATTGTGAATCGGAGACATATGCCCTAATTCATTTTTCTCTTCAAGAAGCTACTGTGTTTGTACACCGTATGGTTTTGTAACCAAGGAGCTTTGTGATCTTCATCATGTGATGAACTGAAGAACTTTGCAGCCAACATCCTTCTCAAGTTGGTGAGTAAGCCATATACTGGGATCCGCGCATCGAATTGGTTAGTCATGTACTAGGAGCTGTGCATTAAAAGGAGAGATTGTCACTACAGAACAAGTCCAATTGGGTATTGGGGTAAGGGTTCAATTGTAGGTTGGTATAAGGTATTGGGATTCCTTTACTTGTAACCACTTGTGATAATAGTGAATTCTTAGGAATGATGACCTTAAAATCACCCGGTAGGGTTTTTTGCCATGAAAGTTTTTCCCATTTGTAAACAAATCACCATGTCAATTTATTTTCCGCTACATATTTACTTAGTTGGTGATTTGTTTATGCTACCATGCGTATTGCATGCTAATTGAATTAATTAATTAACTTGGCTAATTAATCGGTTAATTCATCACAAAGGGTCAATTCTTGGCATATCAGTAAGAAACCAAACACACTCTCAAAAGGTGTTGCTGGATTTCTCTCCCTATCTAACACTCCAATTTGGCACCTAGAAGGCACCACCATGACACTAAACCCATGGCTGATCTACCATGACCCAAACCCACAGCTAGATTTTTCTATACCTCACACTTCAGTTGTTGGCTTATCTTTATCTCACTCTTTCTTTGTTGATAACGTTGCTGGTTGTTTTGAGATGTTGGTCTTCTTGTAAAATTTGGTTCAAAATTTTGAGTTGTTGTGAAATTGTTGATATCGTTACAGATTAAAAATAATTTCATTGAGCCATTTGATTGGTGTGCTATTCCTCCACTTTGTTCTCATTGAAGTTCATGAGCAATGAAAAACCCCAGCTTTTTGATTCTTGTTATATTTGCTTTTGCCTAAAAATGTGTTTTTCTAACAGCAAACAGAAAGATGGGTTAAGAAAGGCTAACGGAGCTAACCTCAGGTGGATAAAGTGTTAAGTTTTAAACCACGGGTAGGCAAAGTGAAAATGGGCCTAACCACAGGTGGGTTTATTGTAATTTCCCCTTCCAGAAAAATGTGTTCTGAAGTACTAGTAATGATGACCTTCGTGTCCTGAGCTGATGGCAACATGGACTGAGGCTTTGGTGGAAACACATCCTTGATTAACTGTCACCAGAGGCTGATTTTCGATGAGCTAGGACCTTGGAGATTGCTATGAGTATTGGATGGGAGAAAATTTGTAGGATACTCCAACACTTTTACAACCCCTATATAGTAGCACTTGTTGAAAGATATGAACAAAGTCAGGTGGTCGGTTGAGAGATATGGAGTTGTGGTCTTGCAATATGTTAAAAAAGCCCAAAAAATGAAAGATAGAGCTAGCTTGTGATCTTGGTTTTAGAAACCAACCAAGTTGCTGTTTGTTCTGAACCTCTGCTTCTACTGGAAGACCAAACAACTTAAAAAGGACTATGGAGTTCTCAAAGCAGTTAGGAGGTCCCCTAAGCTTAGAAATAGCTGTCTGCTAGACTTAGATCACCTAGCTAGGTAGATCTGGGACTACAAGGAACAATAATGTGGGCTATGTTATGTGAAATTTTATGAACAAATGTGGTCGTTAAGTGGAGAAACAAAGTTTGTTTGGATCTCAAAACTACAATGATGTTGTGAGAAAGGTTTTTACTAAACCATGAGAAGGTTAAGTTCAAGTTGAATAGGCAGCAATATTGGTTGCTAGGTATTGAGAATGATGAAGCTATAGTGAGAAATGGCTGTGAGAAGGAGGATTTGAAAGTTTGAAAGAAGCAAATCTTCATTTCATAATTCAGTGTGTTTTTCTTAGTGAGCTTCAATGAATTCGAACCTTCTATTTATAGTGGAGAGACAAAGAATGGTAGATGGGTATGTTTGATGAGAATGATGGATGAGAATTTTTGGTAAGAATGGTAGGTACTGAACAGGAATGGTAGGTGGGAGATTGGTAGGCACCGAACTGAAGTGGTAGGTGGGAGACTGGTGACCCAATGTAATTTCAAGTTCAAGACACTCTTGTGAGAGTTCATCTATTCTTTAAAAGGGAAGCCTCGATAAAGTCTAAAGGATAACTCTAAGAGAATCTAGACTAAATGGATGAATCTCAAATTTTGATCTTGGGAGCTTAAGTTTTGGACACCACCAGTACTTTAGAGAAGTGGGTCAGATCAGTGATTTCCAAGTCACGAAAAACTGAGCAAGACAAGTCTGGCTCGAAAATTTTGACTTTTGGTTGACTTTAACACAAAAGTCAACTATCTTGGAATTGAGCCATTTGTGCAATTTCCAAGTCTCAAATGAAGGAATGAACTCCAAAATTGGAATGTACACGAAAAATTGAGTCAACTTTCTAGAAATCGAACGTTTGCATAACTTCCGACTTTTGAATGAAGAAACGAATCCCAAAATTAAAATGTACACGAAAAATCAAGTGGGGTAGGCCCATTTTGAAAATTTTGACTTTTTGGTCAAAGTCAAAGTTTAACTTTAGTCAAACTTTTTCTTTTTTCTCTCTCTTTTTTTTGTTTTTAGCTAGCGATTTGGATCCAGGTCATGAATGCGGGTCAGTCTAGGTAGAAACACGGGGCGGTCTAAAATGATGTCATAGTGATGTCATTAGTGACATTAGATGGCTATAAGCGCATGTTAGAATATGGCGTATGGTAGTGCAAGGCACTTGAGCGCGTGGATGTGAGTCTTTTCTGCTGGCGGCACATGGGAGCATGTGCAACTGAGGCTATCAACATTGGATCTTCTAGTGGCACGTGACAGATTGTTTGGGCCTGAAATTTATAGGTTTTGTAGATCGGAGCCCACTGGATCAAGTGGTAGTTTCTGTTTTCTGAATTGTTGGCCTGATTTGCACGGAAGTGAAGGCAGAGGCCACGATCTTTGAAGCTTGTGGCGGCGCGTGGCAAAGCTTTTGGTCTTGAAATCTTCAGGTTTGGTGGATTGAAGGCCGTTACAGATCCTTGTGGGGTCAGTTTTGTGAAATAAGGTCTGGATTTTCATAAATTCAAATGAGAAATCTACACTTATGGCCTTCTGGTCTACTTTGGCAGTGGCCATTCTGACAAGGCAGCACCTGAGTTTGGACTTATAGGTCATGAGGTGGGTGATGAGCCACCATTTTTTGACTTTCTTCATTGAATGTCCTCTTTTATCTTCAGAATTCGGTGCAGACTTCCTTAATTTTGAGTGCATTTGAGTTTGCAAAATTTTACTTTGAACTTCAGTTGTCTTCACACCATTTTTATTTTGAAATGTGAACAACCGTTTTTTTCACTGGTGGTTGGTGCAACCATTTGACTTTCTTTATATTTTTTGCTTGCTTGTTTAGCAGAAGTTCTCTATATAAGACATGAGATTGGCTTTGATCATTACGTAGGCATTCTTTCTTAGCCTTTAGCCTTCTTCTCCGTCTTTTTTTTTTTTTTTTTTAGTTTCTCATTTCTTTGTACCTGTTGGCTTCCCTTCTTGTAGATGATTTTTTTTTAGACATGCCATCTTTTCCTGACATTGTTTTTGGTTGTTGCTTGTTTTTGTTTTGCAGCATGCTTTCCCTATTCTTTGGGCTTTAATGTTGAGCTTTACATCAACGTTCTTACAGTGATGTTTGTCTCCATATTATCACATTCTTGTCTTGCAACAACAATCTATAAGTGACATCCATCCTTGACATTCTCATAGTGATAGTCATTTAGGCAACAATGTTATCACTGGTGTTCATGATACAATGATGTTATTACCAATACTTGACTTTAAAGTTGTACTGGCTTTTGTCTTGGCAATTAAGCCGCACCAACACTTGTCTTCACAACGCGGCCACATCAAGAGTCTTTGCAACTTAGCCACATCAAGAGTCTTTACCATGAAGTCGCGCCAGCATTTGTCCTTGTAATGAAATTGCACCAGCACTCTTCTTTTGTCATAAAGTTGCCTCGACACTTTATTTGCATTGAAATCATGCCAATATTCATCTTTGCCATGGAGCCACGTCAACACTTCATTCGCACCGAAGCTGTGCCAATATTCATCTTTGCCATGAAGCCACGTCAACACTTCATTTGCATCGAAACCATGCCAACATTGGCCTTTATAATGAAGCTGTATTAGCACCAATTTTTAGAGGTGACAAAGTTCAAACATTACAAGTACATAGTACTATCACCAAACATCAAGATTTTAGAGATGCCAACAAAACTTTGAAGATGTAAGGAGCTGTCATTAAGACTTTGAAGATGCAAGGAGATGCCAACAAAACCTTGAAGTCTCAAGAAGCTCCCATAAAGACTTTGAGGATGCAAAGAGATGCCGACAAAACCTTGAAGATACAAGGAGTCCCTATCAAGACTTTGAAGATGTAAGGAAATGCCAACAAAACCTTGAAGATGTGGGAAAAAATGATGCCACTACTTTGAAGATGCTGGTGTATGTTGCCAAGACTTATAACATGCCACCAAGAATTTGACATTGCACGAGGTGAGATGATGTAGCACAAACTTCAGATGTTGGAGGAAGGTGACTTTGTCCAGATTTTAGAGACATGATGTGAAATGGCACCACTCAGAAGGAGATAATGTGGTTCAAATTTCAGAGTTGTGAAGTGGCACAACCTAGAAGAGAGATAATGTAGCCTAGACTTGAAAGGTACAAGAAGATGCCCCCAGGAGATAAGTGATGCAAAGCATATTTCATAGACGTTGGAGGATGTCCACAAAAGATGAGCAATGCCATGCAGACTTCATTCCTTGCAAAAGAGGTTGAAGATTTTATTTCACTCCACAACTAAGAACCAACTTATGTTTATCATTAGTTCAAGGAAAGCTGAGTAACACCAATTCTTTGCAACTGTCATTTTCCACCACAATGATTTTTGAGCGTCATGTAGTGAGCAATTGATTGATCTTAAGCAACGCCTGCCAATCAAAGGGATCTTAAAAGCATATTGACGACCTTTGGAAAAAATCTTCAAGCTAAACTGGCAATTCTTCTTCTTTTCATGTGAATGAACTTAGTGAAAAGTACTAAGCTACCTACGTACCTCAGAGAGGGATCAAGTCATTACATAGTTCAACAAATTTTTTTTTTTTTTGTGATTTTTTTAATGATTTTTTTGTTTTGTTTATTTATTTTATTTTTTGGCACAAAAAGATGGGTTCACGAGTGTAATCCTCACCTCCCGCCCCACTGCATTTCATGGATACCAATTGTGCAATAATGGGTATCACCACTAATCGAACCCAAGACCTTGGCCTCAAGGACAATAAAGGCATCCAACCATTATGCCACACTCACAAATGGTGCCATAGAGGGGGATTAATTTTTCTTTATTTGTATGCTTTCAAAAGTAATAGGAAGACATCATATACCTTTGTAGCAATGCAGTGGGCAATTTAAGCTCTTACTAAGGAGCAATCCTTGATTTTCAAGTGTAGAATTGTTTAACGAACTTCCCATTGATGGGGCCAATCCTTACGCCATCATTGTGAATCAATTTATGAGCTCCAATGGTGTTTGCCCCCTGCCTAAGAGTTGGAAGTACATCACAAGCAATGGTCATGTGGTTTGACCCAACAACTTCATCAAAGTCTAGATCAATTTTGTTTTCTTTGGCAAGCTTCATGATTTGTTCTTTGAAGACGAAGCATTTTTAGATTGGGTGGCCAATAATGCCATGATATTTGCAGTAGTTAGGGTCATCAACATTCCCCATGTCTTCTGGTTACTTGCATTCTGGCAATTCAATCAACTTCAATTGCAATAGTTGTTCTAAAATGTTTGGCACATCTTCATCTAGGAACGGATATACTTTTTGCTCACGTTCCTTAAAAGTCAGACAACGCACCTCGTTCTTTTGCCATCCTTTAAGCCATTTTTTATTTGTCTTTGCTCCTTTTCTTGAAACCTTGACTATAGCAGTGTTAATAGCCACTGGGTCTTTGAGATTGCTTTTTGCATTCCTGTCATTCCTCCCTACTTCCTTTCTGCTTTCCTCAGGTATGGGAGGTTTTGTATTTCTGTGGCTAGCAATGCTTAGCTCCATGTCATGCGCACGAGTTGCTAACTTTTCAAATATTCGAGGCTTTATCCCTTGAAGGATGTAAAGAAGTCCCCAATGCATGCCTTGGATGCACATCTCTACAGCAGATATTTCAAAAAGTCTATCCTTGCAATCCAAACTTAAAGAATGTCATCAATTGATATAATCGACCACCAATTCATTTTCTCATTGCTTGGTATTAGTAAGCTCCATTATGCTTACTATGCGACGCATGCTATAGAATCGGTCAATAAACTCTCTTTTAAGTTGATCCCAACTGTCAATTGACTCAGGTTCTAAGTCTGTATACCAATCAAAGGCATTCCCCTTAAGTAAACGAACAAATTGCTTTACAAGGAGGCCTCCTTGAGTCCCTACGTTCTCACAAGTTTCTACAAAGTGAGCAATGTGTTACTTAGGATTTCCTTTGCCATCAAACTGCAAGAACTTGGGGGGTTGATACTCGTTTGGCATTCTCATGTTGTCGATGTGCTTTGTATAGAGTTTTGAATATGTGAGAGAACTTGTAGAAGAACCTCCATATTGTGCTCGGATGGTATTTGTTATCATGTCTTGTAATTGTTGAACTGATAACGAAGCAACCGAAGTAGATTGCTCTTGTTGAGGAGTGCTTGATTTTCTTTCCCTTTGTCATCCTTTGTAGAAGTGAAGCCAAATAGGAACTTAGGACCATGGCTTGATTCATCAAGATCTTGTATTTCAAGTTTATTCATTAGAGTTGCAATTTGGAGGTCCTTATCTTCAAGTGCTTTTTTGAGAAGGACGACCCTTTGCACCATTTTAGCCATCTTTTCTTCCATGGTAGAGTTGTTAGTCATCAAGATTGACACAACTTCCCAAGATGATGGAGAAAGAAGTGAATTGAAGTGAGCATGTGAAATCTCATCTTTTGGATTTTCTTTGATGGGAGAGAAATCGTGTGACCAACTTCTTGTGAAGGAAGAAGGGGATTTGCCCCCACACTTAAGGTATTCGAAGGTAGAGATGTCCTTGTTCATGACCTTGTTTCTTGTAAGAGGGTCTAAGGAGATGATTTTCTGGACCTTGGCTTTCTTGGTTGATTAAGATTAAAGTTGATTATGAGCTTTAGGTTGGCTACAATTGATTACACCAATGCAGTTGTTGGTGGTAGCTGTACCAAGTCTAACTAAAGTAGCTATTGTTAAAGCTTGAATGTTCTTGCTAGAGGCCATTGAAGTTGGTAGCAAGATGATGGAGATTTCTTTCTTTGAAGGAGAATGAGATGAGAGGCAGAGATGTTCCATTGGGGGTGCCAAAATTTGTGGAAGAATTTATAGTTTGAAATAAGTCAAACAAGTAAAATAGTTTCACAAATGTGAATTTACATTAATGAATATGTGGTACAATTCTCTGTGATTACAAAAGAGTGATCCTCTAATTCGATCTCCATGAAAAATTTGTTGATTGGAATTGTGGTAATGTGATTTTGACTTGAAAACCAAATATCCTTCAATTTGGCTGAAGGATGGATCGAAGATCTTTGAAATAGAATTTCAATGAATCTTTGGCTATAAGCTTGTTAGAAATTCTTTGTTCTTCGTCTTTGAAGGTTTGTGGTGGAAGTTCTTCGAGGCTTTAGAGGCTTGAATCTGTAGAGCTTCACTGATTTGTGGTTTGTTGAGGTTTTTGGAGGCTTTTAAGCTTGATTCTAGTGAACTTTGAGATCTAGGAATATGATTTGGATGATTCCTCTTCAAATGTTCTTCGTATTCGAAGGTTTGTGGTGGAAGTTTTTCGAGGTTTTGGAGGCTTTAAATTTGTTAAGCTTCACCAATTTGTGGTTTCTTGGAGTTTTTGGAGGCTTTTGAGCTTGATCCCAGTGACCTTTAAGATCTAGGAAGATGATTTGGATGATTTCTCTTCGAATATTCTTTGTATTCGAAATTGAAGTTCTTGAAGTTTTTGGAGACTTCAGGGCTTAATTCCAGCAGAGCTTCTATACTTTTGAATCTTGGTGTCTTCCAAGATGTGTTGGTTTCTTGGTATGTGTGTGTGTGTTGAAATGCCTTAGGAAGGCTTCCATTCATAGGAGTTTGAGGGTGGGTGAGCGACATGTTGCGAAGTTTGATTAGTGAAATGTGTCATGGTCTAATTGGAGGAGCTTTAAGACTTTTTCTCTAAGACACGTGGCATCTTTTGATTGGCCGAAATGTTTTGATTTTCAAGGTGACACATGTCAGCACCCGATTGGACTGCCTACATCATTGCTTACACACGCCAGGTTGCTTATGTCATTGCTTACGGGTGTCGATGTGTGAGTGGTTTTTTTTTTTTTTGCATGCATTTTATGTCCCTATTTCAACGACACTTGGCAAATTTGTTTTGGTTTCTAAATAGTGATAGCAAAATCTAGTAGCAGTACGTGGCGCTTTGTAATTGGCCGTACTTTGCGAACTTGGTAGTATGATGTGTCAGCTTGTGATAGGTCGATAATTTTCCTTCTCTACAGTCTTATTTTCAGTAAGTTCAGAACCATGCACTTGTCTTAGTTGTCTACCCATTTTGACACAAATTAGAGGGAAAAAAAAAAGGATGAAAAAAAAAGGATGAAAAAAAAAAAAAAAAAAAAAAACCTAACTGAATGTGATGCCCAAAAGGACAAAATCCAAAGGAAATTAAAAGGTCCAAAAAAAAAAAACACAAAAACAAATGCTTCCGTGGGATTGGATTGAAATTTGGGTTTTGATATATAACAGTTCAACGTATTTACCGTGGGATTGGTTTGAAATTTTTTGGAAGAGGTAAAAGAAGAAAACACAAATACATTGAACTATGCGCAGGTGGTCACATGGGTTTTTGGTCCTACTTTTTCTTGATGGTGTTGCCAGATAGAAAACACTTGGTCCAACCGGCTTTGGTCCAAAACTTCCCACCACCGTGCTCTGGAAACCACCTGACCCGAGCACGGTGAAAACAAATTTCGACAGAGCTGTTTTTGAAGAATTAGGAGCAGCCGGCATAGGTGTAGTGATCTGAAACTCTTTGGGTGAAGTGCTGGCAACGATGTCTGAGATCATTCCCCTGCCATCCTCCATTGTTGCTCTAGAAACACTGGCTGCCTGAAGAGCAGTAAGCTTCCTCCAAGAAAACGGCTTGCATAGTTCGATCTTTGAAGGTGACTCGGAGGAATCAATTCTAGCAATCAAAAACTAGTCCTTTCACCACCCTTCTGTGGGTCATTTGATTAAAGACATTATGTCTTCAGCTTACTCTTTACAATCTTTTTCTTTCTCTCATACATGTCGGCAAGGCAATGCTCTAGCACATTTCCTAGCCCGGAGAGCAAAAAGATCTTTTCCCATTTTAGTCTGGAAGGGTCATATCCCTCCCGACATTTTTAAGTTGTATGTTTCTGATGTTTCAGCAATTAAATAGTTGGCCCTACTTTGGCCAGTTTTTCAAAAAAAAAAAAAGAAAAGCCACCATGGAAATTACACGTGAGCTTAAAGTTTGGGGCTTGTTTGTTATTGTGTTGTTTAAAGTTTTAAACAATAATTTTTTATTGACATGTATTTTCACAATATTTTTTTATTTACACGTATTTTCATAACACTTAAATGACGTTAATAGAACAATATTATCAAACGAGCCCTTAATACTCAAGTCATAACTTTGTGCATAACTTTATACTACAACTTGCCACGTAATGAGTTGTGAGTAATAAAAGTATGATAGTGGGTCATGTAGAGACACACTTCTAGCACTCACAACTTGTCAAACTCAAAATTGTGTCTTGAGCATTACTCTAAACTTAAAAGGAAAATAAAGTAATCGGGTATTGGTGGGGTATTGGTGGGTCACAGGGGATGATTGATGACACTTGAAAATTAAGAGCCTGAGAAGGAGCA
This sequence comes from Quercus robur, assembly GCF_932294415.1. Lineage (NCBI taxonomy): Eukaryota > Viridiplantae > Streptophyta > Magnoliopsida > Fagales > Fagaceae > Quercus > Quercus robur. The sequence continues at coordinate 6,226,093 of NC_065535.1, forward strand.
CTATTTTAAGGATAATATTTAAGTTCGATACTTAAATGCTATTCTTTATATTCTTTTTTTAAAATTTAGTTATATGAATTTTTTGTCATGAATAAAAGTATATTTTTAGTTAAGTAGTACTTTATAATTGAATTTTAAGAAAAAAACTTAAGAAACAACATATAACTACTGTATCTGAGTTTTATGGTCAACTTTAATAGCAATTTTTCATCCAAAAACTAATCAACGAGTAGCCAATAAGGCACAATGATAACAAACACAGACGACCAAATAGATCTCAACAAATAAAGACAAATAGATAAATTAAAATTGCAAAGAAACGCCCAGTGAATCATTAACCAAGCTGATTGACATTTTGAACGAGAATGAAAGATTTTTGTAGATCTAGAGTTGTATATTTACAGTTAAACCCATTATTTATAACCAAATCGAAATACTTTTTATGTAATATTTACAACCAAATCACGATCGGGCAGAGATTGGGGTTCGGTACCACTGGACTAAGTGGTGGTAGTGGCGTAAAATAGATTGAAAAAAATTATGTGAAGTCCAAAAGAGAGATTTGTGAAAGTGGAAACGAAGCTGAGAGGGTGAAAGAACTTAAAAGGAGGTGAAGAAGACGAAAAATTGTGAGCTGACAGAGCCCTGTTTGGACTCCGAGAAAGTGTGATAAAAATCTGTAATTTCAAAGCTTTTTTAAAAATATTACCGTGATGGTTTTGCATAATAACGGAGGTATCAAAATATTAGGTAGTACAAGATATTCTCTTCCTTCTTAGGAATTTAAAAAAAAGAAAAAAAAAAAAAAAAAGAAAAGAAAAAAGTAGTACATGATATTTACCAAATGAAATCAGAATTTAATAATGAGTCGGATGAATAATGAGCATTCAATGGTAAATATTTAAAACTGGTAATGTTAATTATTACCATAGTCTAAAGTAAAAACATGAGAGAACACAGGTACCTGCTGGCTCTTTATCTCTCTACCATCTTCCGAGTCGAAACCTTGTAGAAAGCGACCACCATGGAATTTATAAGTGTTTAACAATGGCGTCTTCCTGGTAGAAAGACAAAAAAAAAACCCACGGGCTCTCAGATGAAGAAGATAATAGAGAAAAACATAGTTGGTGATCTGGGAGGGGACAGGAGTGAAGCTCGTTTAACAGTAAAACAGTTGCATGTTGGAATGGAATTTCATTAATTATACTCTACTAAGTCACAATTATAGCAAAAAATTATGAGAAACTTTTTATTGAGATATAAGAAGGCAAATAATTGTGCTGAAGACGAGAAAGCAAAAACAAGTGAATAATATTATGAATTATCTCGACTGGCGTGTTAGTGCGAATGGAAGAGAAAGGATAGATAAATAATTATACTCGGCCAAAAATTTAAGTAAAAAACAAAGGAAAAATGTAACTTTTTTGCTTTTTTGCTCTTTTTTTTTTTTTTTTTTTTTTTTTGAGGAAATGTAACTTTTTTGCTGAGAAAGGAAAAATGTAACTTTTTATGATCTTTTATTTATATATTTCATTCTTTCTTAATTTACACCTTAGTGGACTCGTGCCGTGCGATACCTTTTACGTGCCGTTTCTTTGTTATTAAGCAAATTGCCAAGTTCAAAACTTTTCTTACAAAGGATAGAAAAATAATTTACTCGGCCAAAAATTTAAGTAAAAACCAAAGGAAAAATGTAACTTTTTTGCTTTTTTTTTTTTTTTGGAGGAAATGTAACTTTTTTTCTGAGAAGGAAAAATGTAACTTTTTATGATCTTTTATTTATATATTTCATTCTTTCTTAATCTACTGCCACGCGATACCTTTTACGTGCCATTCCTTTGTTATTAAGCAAATTGCCAAGTTCAAAACTTTTCTTACAAAGGATAGATAAATAATTATACTCGGCCAAAACTTTAAGTAAAAAACAAAGGAAAAATGTAACTTTTTTGCTTTTTTGCTTTTTTTTTTCTTTTTTTTTGTGGAGGAAATGTAACTTTTTTGCTGAGAAAGGAAAAATGTAACTTTTTATGATCTTTTATTTATATATTTCATTCTTTCTTAATCTACACCTTAGACGACTCGTGCCACCCGATACATTTTACGTGCTGTTCCTTTGTTATTAAGCAAATTGCCAAGTTCAAAACTTTTCTTTCCGATTTCTAAGTAAATAAATAAAAAGCATATTCAAAACTCACTGTTTTGTTTGGTGAGTATTTTTGGTTGAAAGTTGAAACAAGTGCGATTAGGCTTGGTTCAGGGTGGCACTACTTGTAAGTTAGGGTGGTCATAGGACCACCCTAACTAGCTATATATATACACTTGCCAAATTAACCTATTTGGACCACCCTAATAAAATTATTAACCACCCTGACTTGAAAATTATTTGAATTTCTATTCAATAAAAATAAAAGTGGTGCTACATTCACAACATTTTTACAATAATTTCACTACAAATCTTATGTAATAAGCGGAAAACAATTACTAATTCTAATTTTGGCTCAATATTGATATTAGTTTTTAACTCACCAATAACAAATTATTGCATAAAATTTGTTTTAAAAAACATTATAGATGTAACATTATTGCAAAAATAATTATGTCCCCACAAACATAATTCTTGACTCCTTAAACCCAAAAAAAAAAAAAAAAAAAAAAAAAAAAAAAAAAAAAAAACCTAAAATTAAAATATTAAAAAAAAAAGAGCCCATATAACAACAAAAATAGAAAGACTAGACCAAACAAAAACGAGTTAACAAATTATTCAACAAAAGTCCTATTCAAAAAGAAAAATAAAAATAATCATTCAAAATTTTAACTCTTTCAACCTATTACATAAAAATAATCTCTAATTTCATTTTTACTTGAAAAAGAACTCAAGAAAAATATTATAGTTCATGAGTTTTTCTTGGCAGTGCCAACAGTTATACTCTATTTGGCTTTGCAGTTGCAATAATTTTGCTCTCTTTAGCGACTCAGCTTGTAGTTGCAACAAATATCATCAATTTTTGCCTTTTCTTTTCTATTATCATTTTAATTCTCTTACTTTATTACTCTTGTAAGAGCCCAAAAATGCCAGCCCACTTAAAATAGCATAACAAGATTTTACAGGCCCAATGTAACTAATTTGTTAGAGTATGAAAAATATAACAATAATAATTTAGAGTGTAAAATGCATATTTAAAAAGTTTAAAGTATAATTAGTGGAATTCAAATTATCTGGACCCTTACTCATCATTGCAGGCCGTCACTATCTTCATCATTAAACAGCTTTTGACAAGTCCATAATTTGGCCCCTTTTTTAGACCCAGTCAAGTCTTTTATTTGTTTTGTATTTGGGTCTGAGGTGAAATTTTCCAAATTTTAGGGTGTGTTTGTTTGGAAGTGAAATAGGGTGGATGAAAAACTCTAGAGAGAAAATGAGAAGGAAAACTTTTTTGGTAAGTGGTTGGTTGGAGGAAGGGTAGGGAAAAAAATTGGTGGGGCCCCAGTGTTTTCTCCTTGAGCCCACCAAAATGTTTTCTCTCCAAAATGGAGAGAAAACTGAGTGTAAGGAATTTAATAGTTAAATGACAAAAATGCCCATGTGCAAGTGCACATGGGCTTGTCCAATCCGTTGCTCTTTTTTTTCTTTTTCTTTTTTGGTCTGGTCTGGTCTGTACGTCGCCTCTTGCCCTCTTCCTTCTGCCCTTTTTCTTCTAATTTGGACATTGCCTCCTACTTTTTTTTTTTCTTTTTTCTTTTGATTTCCTAAGCAGCTTTGTCCAGTTGCTCTTTTTTTTTTTTTTCTTTTTTTTTTTCTTTTGTGATTTTTTGTTTTTGTTTTTTTTAGATGTGATTTTTTTTTTCTAGAAATGATTTTTTTTTCCTAATAAAGTTGGGTGGTTGCTTTTTTTTTGTCACTTTTTTTTTTTTTTTTGTTTTAATAGGGCATCATTTTATAACAAGGGTATATCAGTAACTTCCTACAAACACATTTTTTCCATCCCTCCACTTTTCTAATCCCAACCAAACAAAGAGGGAAATTAAAATATTTTCTATCTTCTCACTTTTCCACCCTCCCACCATTTTCTATCTTCCTACTTTTCCACTTCTCCAACCAAACAGACTCTTAAAGTTGACAAGGATAGCAATCCGGCATGGAGTGTTGTTTTCTGTTAACTTTTTTTTTTTTTTTTTGATCTTTTATAGTACCTAACATTTATTTATTTCTTTTTTGTCATCACATTCGTAAGCAGCATGACTTGAAATTCCCAAAATGTTTAAAGAAGACGTAAATGCACTTTTAGTCCCTAAATTTTGGACCTTTTTCTATTTTGGTCCCTACATTTTAATTTCACCACTTTTAGTCCCTAAACCAATTAATGTGTGACATTTAATTCCTTGCCATCATCCAACAAATCGAAAAAGCATACGTGGCTGACGGAGAAATAAAATAAGTTTATTATTTCACACGTGACATGCCCCACTTCAACACATGGTTTGCCCGCCCCTAACCCAATCACATGTATGTCACGTGAGGCACTCACCAACCAAATCTAGTGCATGAAGACTGAAAAATCCACAAATCAGACATGAATCCCTAGAATCACCCTCTCTCTCTCTCTCTCTCTCTCTCACACACACACACACACATACACACACAAACCATCAGCCTCTCTCAAACCATTAGCCTCTCTCTCAAACCACCATCATCAACCATCTCTATCACTTGAAGCCACCATCATCATCAACCATCTCTCAAAACCCATCTTTGCCATGTTATCATGGGTTTGAATTGATGAATGTAACTAGCTAGTCCAGCTAATAAATAAATAAATATATATATATATATATAAATATATATATATATATATATAAGGACAAAAGAGGAAGTTTTGTGTAAAATTAATGATAGCATAAATGTAAACTTGTGATTTCCTTTTTCCTTGTTAAGATCGTTTTAATTTAACTGGCATCTCCTTCTATTATAATGGACATGAATTGGGTCTAGTGCCATTTATACTCTAGACCTGATATAACAAGGTCATGTTTTCACATTATATCGAGTCCAGGATATAGGGCGAACTTGCCCCAAACCTCTTTCCATTATAAGTATCAAATATATAAATATCTCTAAAAGTTTTTTATGAGAAGAAGAAAAAATAATAATAATAATAATTGACAACTTTTTATATTTCTTATAAATATAGTATTAAAACTTCCCTAAAATAACAAATATTCTAAGAACATATATTAAACCCTAAAACATAAATTACAAAAAGATGGAGTAGTTTTCTTTTCCTATTTTTAGAAATTTCTTATGGTACCATTTGGTAGGGTGTTTTAGAACTGTTGTTTGTTGTTTAAATGCCCAAACACGTGGACCCCACACTAAATTCTGTGTTTGGTAAGGTGTATTGTTCAAGTGGTGTTTGAGTTATGTTGTCCTGAATATGTTACCGTTTGGTTGAAATACATTAGGCCCACCTGAAGTGACTACACCTCAACGTCTCTTCTCCTCCACGCCATCTGTCCTTTCTGAGTCTCTAACCTCTCCATCCTTCCCGAAGCTCTCTTTTCCTCTCCCTCTTGTACAACGGCAGTCCCATCACCATAGAGTAGCTAACCCTTCATTAATCCCACCCACCCTCCCGAATCCCTCATTACTCATCCCCAACGGCAAAGCTATCATAATTCAAAATCAAAGTTACCAAAACCTAAATTCACCCAATTCATCCCAAATCTGTACGACCTAATGCATCTCCTCAACCACCGTATTTACTTAGCTAGTCCAGCCACGCCTTAATCACTGTTTTGGGCAAGATTTTTTTCAAACAAGTATCAGACTTTATCTCAAATCAAATTAAGTTCCCTTGCACAGCTCATCTACCATTACCATGGTATACTATGGAGTACGCAAACACAGCATCTTCCTCCTCAGCTTTTCCACCCTATTCATCCTCCTCCAATGCAGTTCCTTCACCTACGGTAAGTGTTTAATTTTCCTATTCAATTAAATGTTGAATTTTACTGTTGCATTTGTTCTTAGTTGCTATTGAACAATCCTTCACCCATAGTGTTCATATTTTTTTTCACAATTGTTGTTGATTTTTGTTGTTGATTTTGGACACGATTTTCTTCCATGCCCATCTAACTAAGGCTAAGTATGGTTTGGAAAATGGGCTTTTTGAAGCATAATAGGGTTTAGAAATATGGGCTTTTCGGAAATCATTTATATAGGCCTAAAGTGTATATTTGATTTCATATAAATCATTTATAATTGTGAATTTTGTTTTGTTTCCCCATGCTATATGTAACTTGTCTTCGCTGCAATCTGTTATATATACCTGTAATAACTTGTTTGAGTTAATTGCTAAATGTGTTGCTCTAGCTGTATCTAAACTTAATACATAATGCTACAACATGTTTGGTTGAGTTTTTCTATGCAAAAGACCATTTTCATATTTTGCAGCTACTGGTATTGGTGAGGATTAGGTTCAAGTATGAGAAATCATAAAAGTAATTTAGTAAATCAGAAACCTTGAATTTACTATGAGATTATGTACACTCTTTGTGAGAGACCGGAAAAACTCCTAAGGGTGCTCTCAGAAAAGGGGTGAGGCATTGGCACCTTCCCTTTTCAAGATTATGTGTGCAATCGCCACTTATTTTTTTTATAAATAAATAAATGCAATTCACATGTCCAAAGTTCCTCAATTTCATTAATGGATTATACAAATACAAGTTAGTAGAATATCTTTACAAGGCTTTGGTGCTTGATACAATCTATGTAAAAATACAAAACTTTGGTCCTAGATACAATCTACCAAAAAATAAAATAAAGCACTAGTTTTACTAACCTAAAATTCTAAGGTTCGAGGGCTAGGTTACAGGATGGGAAGGTGTTCGGCACCCACCCTGCCCAGACAAAATCTGGTCTTCTAGACTCTTAGTGACCATTAAACACCCATATTCAAAGTATGAAATGTTATGTAATAGATGCTATGTCAAATACTAGATCTAGAGTTAAACTTTTATTCAAGAACCTTAGATCTACCATTTTATTTTGTGTGAAAAAATTTGATGAGAATAGTTAATGAAAAATTTAATTTTGAGTTTCCATAAAAGAAAAAAAAAAAAAAGAATGGATTTTAAATAAAAATTTAGATCTGATTGGGATTTTTTAATGTGGGAAAAAACAGATTTTTATTTTGAACACACAAATTTTTTATTGAAAGATGCAGATATGATTTTGATTAAAAAAAAAGTTAGATTTTTATTTTAAAAAAATGCAGATCAGATTTTTTTTATTTATTTAAAATAGACCAGATTTTTATTTGGAAAAATGCAGATCAGATTTTTTATTAAAAACATGGCAGATTTTTATTTGGAAAAAATGCAGATCAGATTTTTTATTAAAAATAGGCCAGATTTTTATTTGGAAAAAATGCAGATCAGATTTTTTATTAAAAACAGGGCAGATTTTTATAAGCAAAAATGCAGATCAGATTTTATTAAAAAAAACATGGCAGATTTTTTTTGGAAAAATGTAGATCTGGTCTTTATTTATATATATATATATATATATATATATTAAAAACAGGGCAGAATTTTATAAGCAAAAAAGCAGATCAGATTTTATTAATAAAATTTAGATCAAACTTTACAAATAAAATTCAAATCTGGTTTCACTTTGAAAAAGAAACTGTGGGGGCCATTTAATTTGGGCCTAATCCCATTTCAGTCCTTACAAAAACAAAGAGAAAAAAAATCCAGATTTGAATCTTAATAAAAAAAAATGAAGAAAACTTGCAAATTTGATTTTAGTTGGAAAAAAATTTAAAAAATAAAAAATTGCAGATCTAAAATTCTAAGGCAAGATTCAACCATAGATTTAGACATGTTCATCAATTAATCATGTGAAAACTTTTGTAAGCAAAAGAGAACATGTGATAACATATGAGAAACATGATTATTTAAACACAAAAGAAAACATCATGTCCATGGAAACTAAAACATATATGAAAGCATGTTATGGAAACAAAGTTATACCTGCATGAACTTAATCCTCTAGGAAAGAATTATTCAAAGAGAAACAATTTTTTTTAAGGATTTAAATGAAGCTTCTTAACAAAAAAGAAGTTCCTAAAGCAAGGCTTCCAGAACTTCTTTAATGTAAGGGGAGAGAGAAGTTAGAAAAAGAAGGGTCAGAAAAGGAGGTCCTGAATTTTGGGAGGCCTCCCCTATTTATGAGGTGTTAGTTGCTTAGAAAATAAGCTATGTTTGCTTAAAAATTAAGTCCAATCAGCTTAAAAAATAAGCAAAAACACCTATGGGAAAATCCTAAAAAAAAGGAGTTATGGATAAGAGTAAGCTGATTTTTTAGATTAGAACAAGTTTCAATATTTTGATCCTATCTTTTTACTCAAAATTTGGATTAAGCAAAAAATTTTATAGCTGAAGGGAAATTCAATTCTCTACAACTTTTCCAAAAATAGCCTAGTTCAAATTATGAGTTCTACTATGCCAAAAGTGCCTTGGAACTTAAATCTGAAATCTAATACTTGATTAACACGTTTTTGAAGAGTTTTCCAACTCTAAAACTGTATTTGGATGAATTTTAGAGTTATTTTCATGATAAACCTCATTCCAAAGTGATAATTAGGAATTTTTTAAAATAATTAATTTGAATATAATTATTCCAAAATCCTAATTATCTACAGTCTTTAAATTTTATTAGCTTAATTGTTTTAATCTCATGCAACAAATCACTTTAAGAAAAATACTCAACCAATCACATAAATTCATTTAATTAATTTTAAATACTAACCAATCAAAATTAATTTCAATTAATTACACGTGATCGACTCTACCATCATACAATGTATGCAGACCGTGAAAACTTGATCTTGTGATATCTTTCAATCCGACAATTCGATTTGGGAATTGGGCATACCGTTGTGACCGTTAGAATCTCAAGATCATTTTATAATATGCAATGAATGAATTAATGCATGTAATGCAACTATGATTTTTGGGTATTTGAAATGGTCATATTAATCATCTTCCAAAATTAAATTATGGGTGCAAAATTGAGTGTCTACACTCTGTGTTGCCTACTATCCATGTTAGTGGATATTTTTTGGTTAAGTGTGTATCTTTTATTAGATGGCTGCATCAACCGACTCTGAGGATTGGAAGTTATGGCCTCCTCCCATTGAGAAGCACTTCATAGATGTTTTGGTTGAAGAAGAAGCCAAAGGGAACATGCCTAGTGGGCAATTTAAAAAAGGGTTTTGGAGAGTTGTCTAAAACGAGTTTAATGGACGAGTCAGAAAAACCTATCACAAAGATCAATTATGTCAGAAATATCAAAGGTTAAAGCAAAGACTTCGAGTTTTTTCCCAATTAATCAGTCAAACTAGAATGGGATGGGATTCTGTCACTAACATGGTCATAGCGAATGCGCTAAAAGTCTAAAACTACAGTAAAAAGCTATAGTGATTTTTTGTTCAACATTTTGAATTGTTTCACTGCTTTTTTTTTTCCCTTTGGGTAATTCTTTTTTATTTATTTTTTATATATTATATAGAGCTGTTAGTTAAGAAAATAAACTATCACTGTTAGAAATGAATTTTGATTGGAATGTGTAAAGCTTGGGCAATGAAAGGGTTATTTGGGATGTGTTTGATATGTGTAAAGTCTATAAAGGTGATGTATATCCATAATTGTATTCATTATTGCAACATTATCTTATGAACTCTACAAGCATTCTAAGGTTATATATGCAATCCGAGTGAGTATATGTTTTAGTGACGGTGCCAACTTTGCTAGTTTTTGTATTAGTATTGTATACCGTCAATGTTTATATAGGATTCATGGCCTTACTTCATTCGGATTAGTTTATATCCTTGGATTGATAACATATATATATATATATATATATATGGGATTGCTTTACTATTATTGTACACATCTAAAAGATATATATATAATAAAAAATAAAAAAAATAAAAAAAAAAGATTGTGGATGACCACTTGAATACAAGAGTTTATCAATATATATTTCTTGTTTTCTTCTTACTTAATTTTATATATTTCTTTTATTTCACAACACGTTATCAGCACGAGTCTCTACCCAATTTCAAAAGGAAGTTGTAATCCTATTGTTTTTTAAACATCAGAGGTTATTTGTGTTGTCCTCTCAAGTTACCATAAGTTTTTCTTCCTAAGAATTAGTGTTTATTCTATCTTTTTGTTATTACGTTTTATGCTTATAATTTAATGCTTATTTTGATTGATTAAAAAAATTATGGGTTTCACGTTCCCCCTCTCTCTCTCTCTCTCTCTCTCTCTCTCTCTCTCTCTCTCTCTCTCTCTCTCTCTCTCTCTCTCTCTCTATATATATATATATATATATTGTTAAAATGATTAGTGATAAAACAACTCAATTATAGCTATAGTTATATGTAACATGCATTATTAAACTTTGAATATGTATGTATTGTTTCATTACAATCAACTTTTTTTATATGTATGTGTAGTATTGTTTCATTAAAATTGTGTATGAAAAAAAAAATTAGTTATTTAATTTCCTATATAATTATATATTTGATATAGATGTCAAACCTTACTAAGCTTAAATTTGTTGCCCTTGACATCTTAGGCAAGAATTTCTTATCATGGATCCTTGATACTATGATTCATATGGAAGCAATGAATCTTGATGAGATCTATGTTGATGTAATAAATCTTGAAGATATTATTATGGATGGCAACAGAGTATCCAAGAAGGATTGTGCAAAAGAAATAATTTTTATTTGTCATTATTTACATAAAAATAGAGTACTTTACTATAAAAGACCCCTTAGGAGAATTACAAGATCTAGAAGAACTTGATCATCCTAAAAGCTCAATATGAAGTTGTAATAAACTAAAGGTGCAAGTGAGTTAATCTGGCACTTTAAAATTAGTTCACAATGAAAATTATATGATAGAAGACACATATATCATGTTTTGAATGTGCTCCTATAGTAGCAATATCGAATGCATATGTTCATAAAGTGTTATGAACTAATGTTTTATCTTCTAGTGGCTGAATAAAATAATGAGTTGTTGCTGAAAACCATCAAAGGGCCATAAAAATAAGTGTTATACGTCTGGTATGGAAGGTCATTATTCATATACCTATTGTATGCTTAAACATTTGGTAAATCTACACCAAGCCTTCATAAAAGAAAAGGAAAAGAAATTGAAACAAAATTTGCTATTTATAATGATCCTGAAGATCCTATGAATTATCTTGATTTTTTCAAATGGATTAGATATGACTCATTTTGATGTATCGTTGATGGAAAATTTGATAATTTGATTAGTGATGGAAATCTCCATACAAATTAATTGTTTTATTTTATTATATTATTGCATTGTAATAAGTATTTTTACTTTGCTATGTTTTATTTACATTTAAAATAACAAAATTTAATTTATGTTTTGCATATATGAAGTGGCATGGGTTTTACAGGTAAAAATTAATTTCAAGATGACTAATGAAGATTTTTGTCTAGCAAACAGTGCAACAACTCATACGATCCTTAAAAATAAGAAACATTTTCAAAGTTTAATATTATGCAAAGCTAATGTCAATACCATATTAGGTTCATTGAACTTAATTGCAGGCTCTGGAAGAGCGATTATCATGTTGCCAAAGGGCACACAATTTTATATTGATGATGCTTTGTATTCTTCTAAGTCTGGTAGAAATTTACTCAGCTTTAAGGATATATATTATAATGGTTATCATATTGAAACCAATAATGAAGGTAATGAAGAATTTCTTTATATTACTTCAATAATATCAGGTCAGAAGCTCATATTAGAAAAACTATCTATTTTCTCTTCTAGGTTATATTATACTACAATGAGAATAGTTGAAACAAATGTTATGATACACCAAAAGTGTTCGGACCCAGAGGTTTTTATGCTTTGACATGATTGTCTTGGACATCTAGGATCAAAAATGATGCGTCAAATTATTGAAAACTCTCACAGACATCCCTTAAAGAACTAGAAGATTCTTTACCAAGTGATTATCCATGTAGTGCATGTTCTCAAGGTAAATTAATTACCAAACCATCACCTTCAAAAATTGTTGTTGAATTTCCATCTTTCTTAGAAAGAATTCAAGGTGATATATGTGGACCTATACACCCACATTGTGATCCATACAAGTATTTTATGGTTTTAATTGATGCATCAACCAGATGGTCACATTTGTGTCTACTTTCTACTAGGAATGTTGCATTTGCTAGGCTTCTTACTCAAATAATTAGGTTATGAGCACAATTTCCTAATTATCCAATTAAGAAAATTTGTTTAGATAATGTTGATGGATTCACATCTCAAGCTTTTGATGACTATTGTATGTAAATTGGTATTGATGTTGAACATCTTATTACCCATACACATACTCAAAATGGTTTACCTGAAAAGACTTCAAATTATTGCTAGACCTTTGTTTATGAAATCAAAATTACCCGTTTCTGCTTGGGGTCATGCTATATTACATGTTGCATCATTAGTTCGTATTAAGCCAACTGCTTATCATAAATTCTCACAATTCCAATTGGTGATTGGCCGACAACCAAATATTTTTCATTCGTGCACATTTGGTCTTGCTATATATGTACCTATTGCACCCCCACAACGCATTAAGATGGGTCCTCAACGTAGACATGGAATTTATATGGGTTTTGATTCTCATCTATCATTAGATATTTTTGAGTCTCTAATTGGTGATGTTTTTAAGGCACGTTTTTAGAATTGTCATTTTAATGAAACAATCTTTCTACCATTAGGGGGAGAAAAGTCGTTGCCTGAAGCATGACATGAGATTGCTTGGAGTGTTTCAACGTTATCTTATGTTGATCCTTATACAAATCAATGTGAACTAGAAGTTCAAACAATTATTCATTTGCAAGGAATTGCAAATCAATTACCTGATGTATTCATCGACAATAAGAAAATAGTGAAATCTCACATTCCAGCTGCTAATACTCTAGCATGGATTGAAGTCCCTATAGGACAATCAGTTAATATAGCAACAAATGAATCAAAGCCACACCTAAAGCGTGGAAGACCTATCGGTGTTAAAGATAAAATTTCCCAGAAGGAAAAAATACAAGAAAAACAAGTTGCAGCCTATAAAGAGGCTATACCCATGAAACAGGTCACATAAATAATTGATCTATCCAAAACTTATGAACAAAAATCTCCTTAAAATGAATCTCCTAAAGAGTTATCCCCTGAAGAGGATCAGGTACTTGAAAATAACAAGATCTCGATACATTATGTCCATACAGTAGAAATAAGGGATAGAAATAAAATTGTTGTTGACAACATATTTTCAAGTGAAGTTGCACTTGATATTGCCAGAAGTAATGATAATGAATATGAATCACAAACCGTCGATGAATGTCGATGTAGAAATGATTGGTCACTGTGGAAAGAGACGATTCAAGCATAATTAAATTCATTAGTTAATGTGAAGTTTTTGGACTTGTAGTCCGAACACTTGAAGGTGTAATGCTTGTTAGATACAAATGGGTATTTGTATGTAAATGAAATGAGAAAAATGAAATTATAAGGTACAAAATACAACTTGTTGCACAAGGTTTCTCGTAGAGACTTGGAATTGATTATGAAATAACATCTACTCCTGTAATGGATGCAATTACATTTAGATTTTTTTATTAGCTTGATAGCAAAAGAAAATTTTGATATGCGATTAATGGATGTTGTTACAGCATATCTGTATGGATCATTAGATAATGATATTTATATGAAAATCCCTAAAGGATATAAAATGCCTTAAACATATAATTCTACATCTTGAATTATGTATTCTATCAAGCTACAAAGATCCTTATATGGGTTAAAGCAATTCAGACACATGTGGTATAATTGTCCCAGTGAATATCTTTTGAAAGAAGGATTTGAGAATAATCCAATTTGTGTATGTGTTTTTTTCAAAAAATAAAATTTTGATTTTTCTATTATTACAGTATATGTTGATGATTTAAATCTTGTGGGGACTCCAGAATAGTTAACAAAAAAAGCAAATTGTTTAAAGAATGAATTTGAGATGGAAGATCTTGGTAAGACAAAATTTTGTCTTGGCTTGCAAATTGAACATCTTCCAAATGGAATTCTTGTTCATCAATCAACGTACATAGAAAAAGTCATGAAGCACTTTTACATGGATAAAGCTCATCCTTTTAGCACTCCAATGGTGGGTTGGTCACTTGATGTCAAGAAATATCCTTTTTGACTACAAGAAGATGATGAAGAAACTCTTGGTCTTGAAGTACCATATCTTAGTGCAATTAGCGCTTTGATGTATCTTGCAAATTACACACAACCTAATATAGCATTTGCAGTTAACTTACTAGCAAGGTATAGTTCTGCACCAACTCGAAGTCATTGGAATGGAATTAAGCATATTTTATGTTATCTTCGTGGGACAACTGATTTGGGATTATTTTATCCAAATGGATCAAATCAATAGTTAGTTGGATATGCTAATGCGGGTTACCTTTCTGATCCACACAAAGGCCAATCACAAACATGATATTTATTTACTTATGGAAATACTACTATTTCATGGAGACCTATTAAGCAAAAAAATTTTGCTATTTCCTCAAATCATGCAACAATTATTGCAATTCATGAAGTGAATCATGAATGTGTTTGGTTGAGATTGGTAATTCAACATATTCGTGAAAACTATGGATCATTATCAATCAAAAATAGTCCAAAGATATTATACGAAGATAAGGCTGCTTGTATCACTCAAATTAGAGGAGGCTATATCAAAGGTGATAGAACCAAGCATATTGCACCAAAATTCTTTTATACACATGAGCTACAGAAGAGCGGTGATATTGATGCCAAGCAAATACAATCATGTAATAATTTGCTTGATATATTCACTAAGCCATTACTGACTGTGACTTTTATTTAAGAAGATGGTGCAAAACATTGGCATGCGTGGACTTGAGGATCTTTTTACCATGAACAATGCAAGTCCTATGTACTCATGAGGACGAGTAAATTTTTTAAAGGATGTGTGCTGATTGTACTCTTTTTCCTTCGTTAAGGTTTTTTACCACTGGGTTTTCCTTTACAAGGTTTTAATGAGGCACTCCTAAGGCAATAGAAGTTATACAAGAATATTGTACTCTTTTTCCTTAGCCAATTTTTTTTTTTTCCCACAGGATTTTTCTTTTGCAAGGTTTTAACGAGGCATATTCTTAGAAAGTAGTCATCCAAGGGGGAGTGTTAGAAATAAATTCTGATTGGAATGTGTAAAGCTTGGGCAATGAAGGGTTATTTGGGATGTGTCTGAAATGTGTAAAGTCTATAAGGGCAATGTATATCCATAATTGTACTCATTATTGCAACCTTATCCTATGAACTCTACAAGCATTCTAAGGTTCTCTGTGTGTGTGTGGGGGGGGGGGGGGGGGATTGCTTTACCATTTTTCACGAATAGGACAAATTAAAGGTATTGTGAAAAATAAGTGCTACATCTATAACATTTTTCACAACACTTTCATAACAAAAGTGTGAATGCGTAAAGCTATATTAGTAGCTACATTTTTTTTTTTTTTTGGTTTGTTCAATTTGCATTGTTCATTGGCCTTCTTTTTTTCTTTTGGGTAATATTGCCCAGTTAACTCTTTTATATATATATATATATATATATATATATAGAGCTATTAGTTAACATAACAAATTGTTTCAATATTTTCACAATTATTGAGATATTAATTTCTTATAGATCAAAATAAAATATCATACTAGAACTAACCACGACTAAAAATAAAGGTATTGTGAAAAAAAGAAGTACTACGTTCACAACATTGTTCACAACACGTTTATAACAAATCATAGGTAGTAATTTGTTATTAGTTCTAATTTAAACTTACCAATAAAACTACTTTTTTACCCACTAATAACAACTCGTAACAACCTACTACTTATGATTTGTTATGTGTGAGAGACCGCGCCCCCGGCCCGTTTTTATAGGATGTTGGGCCAAACCCATGTGAATGGGTGGAGTCATGTTATTGCCTCTTAAAATGGAGGTTTGACTAGTTATATTTTTCCCTTTAGATTAAGGGTTTTACAATGGAGTCACCACTTATTTAATTATTGGAAAAATAAGAAAACCATTAATGAAAAATTCCTCATTTTATTAATTTGAAATTGAATTTATATTGATCATAAGAAAATTACATGGCTTTGGTCCTAGATACAATCTAAGATAAAGTACATGGCTTTGTTTCCTAGTTACAATCTAAAAATCAAAAATTACATGGATAAGCATTTGATCTACTAACCCTTGATCTAAGCTCGGAGGCTATGTTACAAGGTGGGAAGGTGTTAAGCACCCGCCTTGCCTAGTGAAACCGATCTTCTAGACTATGGTGACCAACATTCATATCACATCATCCAATATGTTATCAATCAATTTGCATGTTGAATTTAATATGTGTGCATGTGATAAACCCTAATTCAATTTATTAAGCATTGCATTTGGATTGAAAAATAAATTCTAGTGAATGTGTGTGGATGGTGATAACCTAGATTCAAGGATTTGAAAGAATTATTAAACAAACATGTTTTTCATATTTTTTATGTGGATTTAAGATTAAATCTAGTGATATGCATAAACATGTGAAGAACATATAAGAACAATTAAGAACATTCAAACATATTCAAGGGAATTATCATGCTTTAATCTTAAATTCTCATCATGGCAACATAAACAAACAGTTAGGGAAGGGGATTATACCTTCATGCAAGATCCATATGGTGGAGGAGGGGACTCTTGATGGAGGTTCTAAGAGTGGAGGAAAAGAAGAGTTAGGAGAGGGAGAGTGAGTCTCACTCAATACCTTGAGTCTCAAGAAGACCAAGATATGACAAGACTACTCAACTTCACTAGAACTCAAGAGAAGAGAAAAGAGGGGGGTTTTTTTTGTGTTTTGGAATGAAGAAGAGGGGGAGTTTATATAATAGTGGTGGAGGAAATATGAATGGAAGGCTATTTAATGAGGGTTGACAAAGAATTATGAATCTAGACCTCATTTTAGCCTTTGGGGAAATCTAGTACATTAAATGTGGAGATTGATGAGAGTGAAAAGCAAGCAAAGTTCGGTTTTCTCGTAACTGCTGAAACAGCCTGTAGAGCCAATTTTGAAAAATCATATCTGCCTCAATTTTGATCGGAATTATCTCATTCTTGTGCTCAAATTGAAGCCCCAGATGTTTAGTTTCTGGGAAAATTAACCTCATTCACAGATTCAAAATATTCTGAGAGATATCAATAAAATGGTGAGCAGAGGTCATTTGTTAGAAAATGGTTTCAGCACAATTAACATTAATAGGTCCCAATTTAGCTCCCAATTAACATTAAATGGCTCCAATCACTCCCATTTCAAACTTAATTGGTTCCAAATTTACTCTAATTAAAAGATAATTGCACAAATTACTCATTGAATAATTAATGTTTAACTATCTAGTTAATTAGGTGTGTGCAACCCTACGATAAAATGTAGTCCTAACCAATCAAATTATGATACATCATCGATCTCAAATTGATTATACTTATAACCAATTGAATTCAATTGTTCATAATCACATATAGTCAGACTCAATTTGTGATAGTGCATTTCAGCCATTAAAACTTGATTTGATGATAACTTTCAATCTGATGGTCTGATTAGGCCTCATGACCAGTTGATTTGATCGTTACAATATCAAGATCATTTTAGTAAAATGAGATTAAGAATCTAATGACCAGAATCAAGATGCATATTTCCAATGTGAAATTACCCTTTTACCCTCCATGTGAGGTTAAATACGGGTTGCAAAATAGGGTGTCAACATTATGAAAATGTTGTAGACATAATATTTTTCTTGTCAAAATATTAAGACATCTTCTTGTCGTCATAATATATTCACAACTACTGAAGTATCAATTCTTTGCAAGTCAAAATAAAATATAACAAAATTAAAAATGCATTTTTTTTTTAAATATTGTACCATTCTATTGAGCCAAAATTCACTGTTTCATATACAGTTTTCTTAGATTGATTTTTTGTAATTTTTATTATATTTTATCTTTATTCCTCATTTTAAGTAAAAACACATAGTTTTACACACAAAAAATAAAAAACTTAGGATAAAAACACTTTTCATCGATCCTTTATGTTTAGGATAGTTCACAATTCCTCCACAAATTTTAAAATCAAGCAATTTTTCTCTTAATATTTTGGAAAATAGCAAATAAGTCATATTGTTATTCTCTTAGTTAAACCCAATGTTATGATTACCATTTCAAAACCCATTTTAGTTTGTCTAGTGGAACGGAATATTTCGATATAGACTTATTTTGGCATACCATTTTAGGATGTTTCACGGTTCCTAATATATATATATATATATATATTTACATTCTTATACAACATAAAATTATCAATTTAAGCAGATAACTAAATATCAAACAATAGAAACTATTTTAGTCTTACATCTTAACAGCAAAAAATGTATTACTTTTTTTAGTTAAATAATAATACAAGTTAATGAAATAAATATTAAAAACGTTTAATTAACTAAGTTTAGTTTTATTTATTTATTTTTTTTAATATCAAGATAAAGTTAAACAACTAAATACTAACTTGCTTCAACCCAAAAAATTTTATTCTTCTCTCTTCTTTCTTATTTATTTATTTTTCCCCTTAATTACCCACTACATTAATTATTGAGTTTGTGTGAAACATTAGCTGTCTACCACGTGTGCAATACACATCCCAATAATATAATTAAACAAATAGATAAAATCTCTTGATCTATCAGATGGTAGAATAAAAATATAATAAATTTGTTTAAATATCTCCCCCATTTATTACCCTATTTACCCCATAACCCATTCTACACACTTCTGCTTCTCTCTCTTAACTCTTTCAAGTTTAAAATCCTGTCTCTCAAATCTTTGAAGAAGAAGAACAACTCATTCTGCTCATTGCTGCTTTCTTGATTCTGAAAGCAGATAAGTATGAATTAAACTTGTTTTCCCTTTTGTTTTCTCTCTGTCTCACACACAAGCACTCTCTCACATCACCCCTGTTAGGTACGAAAAGTTTAGAACAATTGGTAAATCGTGAACACAAACTTGTCTAGATATAGATCATAGAGTCTATAGGTATTATTAGACAATGCTCAAGGTGATTCAAGTCAAGATTCAAGAACAAGTATGCTGCAAAAAGAAGATTTTAGAAATTGCCTAGTTCAACCGATCAAGAAATAGGCTCGATCGATCAAGAATCATATCTGTAGAATTTGAATTAAGCCCAAACAAAATTTCAAGCCCATTAAGGATTAGGGATTTAGATCTACTTCTCCTAGTATATAAAGGAAACCCTAAGCACGTTTTTATAAGGCTTTTCAGAGAGAGAAGAGTGTGCATCTTTTGTAGATCTAGGGTTTTGTACCCAAAAGCTCTCTAAGGTCTTTGTTGATTGTGTGTTGAATCTTTGTTAAGATCTGAGAGGTGTTTACCTTCATACACACACATAGAGCTATCAAGATCAAGATTTGCATCAAGAACTTGATGGTGGTTTCAGTTGCTACATAAACAACTTTTAAGAAGATCCAAAATCTTTGAGCGGAGTCTCAAAGTCACAAGTAGGAGAACTTGTGGTTGTGGTAGATCAAAAAAAGAAGTAGTCCGTGGACTCGGAGCTATCATGGGGTCGTGATAGTAAGTTTTTTACTCGAGGTAGAAATAGTATATTAGTAGTCTAAGTTCTATTGTACAAACTTCAATTCTTTCATAGTGGATTTGTTTATTACCTTGAGGATAGTTAGGTTAAATCCTCCCCAGGTTTTTTACCAATTTGGTTTTCCTAGGTGATCATATCATTGTGTTCTTTATTTTCCACAGCTTTACATGATATGACTTTAATGTTTTAACCTAGATCTGAATAATAAACCTAAGTATTCACTTGGTTAATTAATTAGGTTAAACAATCTAGTTTACTGGGGTCTAAAAACGTACAACCCCTTACCTCAAAACCTCTCTCTTTCTCTCTCTATTCTATTCGGACCCATAACTCATACCGGCCGAATCTTGTATTTTGGCCGAAATTGACCAATACGTCTTAGAACACACGGAACACACCAGAATAGACCGAAATTTGTTCTAAGGTGGAACAAGGGGGATTACCATTCTGGTTCGTATGCCAGTATGAGATTTTCCAGCCATAACAGAATGGATTTAATAACATTACTTAAACCCTAATGAAAGCTTATGATTCTTAAAATAGTCTATTGTGTAATGTCTAAAATACCTCTAATAAATTTTTAACATCCCAAAAGTTGTTACAGATGGAATGAATGAAACCTTAACACAACCATACAATAAAGATGAAGTCCGTAGAGCATTGTTTCAGATGCACCCTTCAAAGGCCCCAGGGCCAGATGGTATGTCACCTTTTTCTTTTCCAAAAATATTGGCATATTGTTGGACCTGATGTTACTGTTGCTGTTTATCAATCTACACTTAGGGAGGTGCCTTCAAAAGATGAACTCTACTCATATCGTGCTGATTCCAAAAAAGAACAATCCACAACACATTACGGAATATCGCCTTATCAGCTTAAGCAATGTAGTCTCCAGAATTGTTTCTTAGGTGCTTGCCAACCATCTTAAAATGGTCCTCCCAAATGTCATCTCTGACTTCCAGAGTGCTTTTGTCCCAAATAGGCTCATCACAAATAACACCACTGTGGCTTTTAAGGTGTTGCATCGTATGCAAAATAGACGGCGTGGAAATATTGGACATATGATAGTAAAGCTTGACATTAGCAAAGCATACGATAGAGTGGAATGGGCGTTCAATAGAAAGATCATGCTTAGATTGGGCCTAATAGAGCAATGGGTAGACTTGGCAATGGAGACAGTATGCATGGCATCTTACTCCATTCTCATCAATGGAGAACCCAAAGTTTTCATCACTCCATCTCGTGGTATCTGTCAAGGGGACCCTCTTTCCTTATATCTCCTTCTTTTATGTTCTGGGGGTCTTTCATCTATGCTGCAAAAAGCCACAAAATCTCGGCAGCTACAAGGTCTTCTCTCATGTTGAGGAGGTGTCTGCATATCACATCTCTTGTTTGTAGATGATACCCTACTATTTTGTGAAGCTCATACTAGGGAATGCCAAAACCTCCTATCCATCTTGGCTTAATACAAAGTGGCTTCTTGCCAAGCTATCAATCGGCAGAAAACAACCCTATTTTTTAGTCAAAATACCAGCCCAGTAGTGAAGGAAGAAATCCGGTCCTTATTGGATGCACAAGTCATGACTAATTGTGAAAAATACCTGGGACTACCAATGGTGGGAGAAAAGTCTAAGGTGGGTATGTTTTCAAAAGCGTATAGCCAATAGAGTAATGGGATGGAAGAAGAAGTGTATCTTAAAAGTGAGGAAGGAGGCATTGATTAAAACAGTGGCCCAAGCAATTCTGACCTACTCAATAAGCCTTTTCAAGATCTTCGAGGTAGTGTTTGATGGGATAAACTCGGTCTTGGCGAAATACTAGTGGGGACAAACTCGAAACGAGAAAAAAAATTCATTGGATTAGCTGGAGTAAAATTTGCTCCCAAAGAATAAAGGAGGTTTGGGGTTTTGGGATATCCATGCATTCAACTTGGCTATGTTAGCTAAACAAGCTTGGAGATTGATCCATAGAACACACTCTATGTTCTATCGCATTTAAAAGGCTCACTATTTCCCCACTTGCTCTTTTATGGACGCTGAATTGGGTAGCAACCCATCTTTTGTATGGCATAGCCTCCTTCAGGCTGGAGAGCTTCTTCAGGAGGGATTAGCATGGAAAATTGGTGATGGCGAAACTGTTGGCATAGACAACCACAAATGGTTACCCAACCTACCTAGTTTTAAACCTGGCATAGATCGAACCCTGAAAGTCAGTGCTCTCTTCAATCCTGATACTAGGCAATGGGATCATTCGCTCATCCATGCTCTCTTCCATAGCTCCACTAGGGATGATATTCTGCAAGTTCAACCAGTCAAGGTCTCAGGACAAGCTTATGTGGATGGAGACCAAGAGTAGGACCTTCTCTGTAAAAACGGCCGATGAGGTTGCTCTCCGACTTCACCGACCTCTGACTGGCTAGCACTCTCTTGCTAGTCAAGACAAGCGGTTATGGAACAAATTATGGGCTTTGAACACTCCCCTGAAGGTCTAGAACTTCATATGGAGAGCATGCTCGAACGTCTTCCATACCAGGGTCAACCTCCTCTGCTAGAAAGTGCATATCGATCCACTGTGTACCCTCTGTGGACAACACGATGAAACCACTTGCCACATTCTTTAGGAATGCCCCTTTGCCTGCAATGCATTATACATGGTCCTTAGTCCTGGGCAAAATCCAGAAAAGTAACTTTGAAGCTCTGTGTTTCTACCTCCTAGCTCGCCAAATGTTGGGCAAACTCCCAAAGAAAGAACTAGAGACTTGGGCCATGACTGCCTGGTCCCTATGGAATGCTCGGAAAAATTCCACTTTGAGCAAGTCCAAACTCACCCCACGTTGATCTTCAGAAGGGCGACTTCTCTCCTTGAAGAATATCAAAGGCTCATGGCCTCACTTCCTCCTTGATGAGCACCTCTAGTGTGCTTATCCCGGCTTTATATAATATACTTCTTTTTGTATTTTTTTTTTATTCTTTATCCCCCAATAGGTAGCTAGCCACTGCATTGGCTGTTTTCTTTTGCTTACTTTTTCTGTGGTGTTGTCGTGTGCTTTTTTTTTTTTTTTCTCGTTTTAATATACTTCTATCGTCTTCTGTCAAAAAAGTTTGGTTAGAAAAACAAAATTAAAAAAAATTAAAAAATAAAAAAACTATATATATAAATTGAGGAAACAATCAATGGAGTTGAGGAAAAAAAGGAAAAGAGGCGAACAATAAATTTGAAAAAGGGAATTTCACATCATGCTAAAAGTCTATAACAAATATTTAGGCGTTCTACAGTCACTAGGATTAAGGTTAAGGGTATTATTGTATTCTTAAAGACCAATGTACTTATGTCGTCCTAACCTTACACGTGTAGCCACCATACAAGAGAATAATCCCACAAAACACCAAGGCAACAAGGAACATGCCCAAGGTCTGAAGGCACATAACCACCTTAACCCACACCTACCAAAAAAAAAAAAAAAAACCCAAGGCAACAATCAAAAAACCATCAAACTAACCACCACAACTACCACAATAACAACTAGACAATTGAGAGAGATCCGAAGGTGAGAGGCCAGCGGCATGGAATGGTGGACAGCATTGTGTGGTGAACGGCATGGCAAGGTCGGTGGCACGGCAAGGTCAACAGTGTGGGTTTATGGGCAACGTGGTGAGATTGGCGCGAGGGGGGGGGGGTGGCTATGAGAGAGAGTGAGA
Source organism: Quercus robur (assembly GCF_932294415.1). Classification (NCBI taxonomy): domain Eukaryota; kingdom Viridiplantae; phylum Streptophyta; class Magnoliopsida; order Fagales; family Fagaceae; genus Quercus; species Quercus robur. Next base: position 6,249,620 of record NC_065535.1, read on the forward strand.
GAGAGAGAGAGAGAGATGTGATGAGGGAAGAGAGAGAAGAGAAAAAAGCTAGATAAAATAATAATATAATTTTAACATTTCTTATCTAGACTGTTCCAAAAATGGAACAGTACTTAAGAAAATGCCAAAATCATTGGCATTTGGAACATCTAATATTGATGGTTTTTTGGTGTGCAAAATGGTAAAAATTTAGTATTTAGAATACCTAATGCTTGTGCTTTAACACCTATTGCCATAACAATAGTAGGACATATAGTCTATCTCATAAGTTTAAAATTTGAAAAATTTTCATTTCAAATTAGGGGTGTTTATGAACCAAGCCTTATCGACCTATTGATCCACTACCATACAGAGAATGAAAAATACTCATTCTAAGGTGGGTTCGACTTGATCAACCCGACGGTTTCTCTGGCTGCTAGGGTTTTCTCTGGCCGCCTGTAGAATATTTGTCCCTTTCCTAGGTTTAGGTTCTTGTACCCTCCAGAATAATTTATTCTGGTAGGACGGATCGTTGCTCGTGGCTGTTCTCGTTGGTGTGGTTTCTTTCAACGTTGGGGCGATAGGTTTGTTGGTAGTAAAAGTTTTTCTACCATGGCTGACTTAGAGAATATGTGGTCTCGTTTCACTCTGGATGATGAGGAGGAGTATGGGGCGGAAGTGCCAAAACCGGTGGAGGCGACGTTGCACCGGTTGGTTGGTCGGTTTTTCACGAAGCGGACTTTGAATGTAGAATCTGTTGCACGCACCTTTAAACCTCTATGGAAACCAAATGGTGAACTAAAACTCCGAGATCTTGGTGAAAACATCATCTTATTCGAATTCTCAGGCTCGCTGGATCTTGCTCGGGTTCTTGAGTTTGAGCCGTGGACTTTTGATAAAAATATAGTTGTGTTCAGAGAAGTGACTGAAGTGGAGGAAGTTCCTTCATTGGAATTCTCTATGGTCAATTTTTGGGTCCAGCTGCATAATCTCCCGCACACAAGTCTTAACCAAGCTACAGGGGAGGCTATTGGTAAATCTATTGGGCAAGTTATCGATGTCGCTGACCCAGAGGATGATGGGGAGGGCGGTGAGTTTCTCCGGGTCCGTATCTCCATTGACATTACTAAGCCATTGCCGAGATGTCGTAGGCTTTGGTCTGAAGGGAAGCAGCTTGGTTGGGTGGGGCTCAAATATGAACGCCTTCCCAATTTTTGTTATTGGTGTGGGCGTCTATCACATGGCGAAAGAGACTGTGAACTGTGGCTTAGGGGTAAGGGCCGTTTGAAGAAGGATGAACAACAATTTGGTGATTGGATGAGGGCGGAGATGCTTCGAGCTTCGAAGAAATCAGTTGCAGTTATTCCAGGGCGTGCTCGGAGTCAGGCACAGTGGTGGAGGAATCCAGGCAGTAAGGAGAAAGCTTCATCCACAAACTCTGGTCATAGAGCAGAATCAAGTTCGGAGCATGAGGCTGTGGTTGGGGAAGTGGGTTGTTCTTTTCAGGAAGTAGTCATGGAAGATGCTATCTCATTCAAGCCGGTACAAGAAGGTGATGTTGTTGCAAAAAGTAGTGGGGTCGTGACTAGTAATTCAAATGGGGTAAGCACTGATGGTTTGGCTAGAAGTATTAATGGGTTATGTGTGGCTAATCACGTTGCTAGGGAATTTCCCCAGGGACATTTGACCCCACCCACTTTTAGTGGGTTGGTGGACTTTAATAATAGCCATGCAAAAGGGGCTCACGTAAAGGCTCCCTTGGGAGATTGCACAAACCAGCAAAGTCCTTTATCTCAATCTGCTTCTCTCAAAACTTTTAAGAAGCTTGCCCGTAATATTGTGCCTAGTAATGAGGGGATGCCTAATGAAAGTGTACTGGTAAAACGCTCTGTATTGAATCCTGCAAAAGTTCAGGGGGGTAAAAGACAGCGGGTGTTGGCTGAAGGTAAGCATTCCAAGGAAAATATTCAGGTGGAGACTGGTTCCCAGTCCCACCCAGCCCAATGAGTTGCCTTAGTTGGAACTGTCGTGGGATTGGGAACCCACAGACAGAAGATGAACTGGTTGCCCTGGTTGGCAACAAAGATCCCAAAATGGTTTTCTTGATGGAGACAAAATGTGAGAAGTCTACTATTGAGAGAATTGGCAGAAAAACACAGTTTTCAAATAATTTTGTAGTTCCACGGGTTAACAATGGAGGAGGTTTAGCTCTACTGTGGAATACCGACTTTCAGGTGGATGTTCAGTCTCATTCTGAGCATCATATTGATGTCAATATTGACCATGGAGTTGATGACGCCTGGCGATTTACGGGTTTCTATGGAAACCCTGAGACCGTCAACCGGGAAAACTCCTGGTCCCTACTCCGAGAGCTGAGTAATCGGTTCTCTCTCCCTTGGATTTGTTTAGGTGATTTTAATGAAATTTTGTTGGCTGAAGAGAAGCAAGGCTGGCTTGTTAGACCGGAAAGACAAATGCAACTTTTCAGAGATGCCTTGGATTTTTGTCGGTTAAAAGATTTGGGGTTCAATGGGTTTCCCTTTACTTGGTGCAATAGGAGGCCGGGAGATCATAACGTGTGGGTTCGGCTGGATAGGGGTGTAGCTACTGTGGATTGGATACTGCGCTTTCCATCTACCCGTGTCCATCATTTGGATGCCTTTCACTCTGATCACAAACCTTTACTGTTATGCACAGATTCAGAATTTAAACGTTTCTACCGCAAAGGTCGTCCATTTAGATTCGAAGCAATGTGGATAAAAGAGGAGTCTTGTGAAAGTGTGGTTCGGGATTCTTGGGGTGTTAGCAATGAGGCTGTCTTGGCCTCGGTTTTCAACCAGAAAATTTTTATGTGCCAAGAAAAATTGAAGGAGTGGAATCGGTCCACCTTTGGTCATGTCCGAAGCACCCTATCAAAAAAACTGAAGGAGTTGCAATTTGTAGAGGAAGCAGGTGGGTACACTACAAACCCAAACCGGGTGTATCAGCTGAGGAGTGACATTGACAAGTTGAAAAGGAGGGAGGAATGCATGTGGAAGCAACGGTCTAGAACAACTTGGCTGAAGGAGGGTGACCAAAACACTCGGTATTTTCATTGCAGAGCTAGCCAGAGGAATAAGAGGAATTACATTACAGGGTTAGAAAATGAGGATGGTTTGTGGATGGAAGATGAGGCTGAGATGGGTCGGATTGTTGAGAAATATTTTCAGGAGATGTTTACTACTTCTCAACCTGATAGTTTTGATGCAATTCTAGATGGGATTGAACCAGCAGTGACAGTTGAGATGTGTGCTGCACTTGATCGTGACTTTCAGGCTGAGGAAGTGGACCAAGCTCTTAAACAAATGGCACCTCTTACTGCCCCGGGTCCTGATGGTATGTCTCCTATTTTTTATAAGACTTATTGGCATATAGTTGGTAAGGATGTAACTACTATGGTGTTAAATGCTTTAAATTCTGGTGTGGTTCATGAGTCCCTAAATCCTACTTTCATATCTCTCATTCCAAAAATAAAGAACCCAAAAAAAGTCTCTGATTTTCGACCTATCAGTCTCTGCAATGTGGCTTATAAGTTGATTTCAAAGGTGCTGGTTAATCGGTTGAAAAAAATCTTGTCAAATTTGGTTTTTGAATCCCAAAGTGCCTTCCTATCTGGTAGATTAATTTCAGACAATGTGTTGGTGGCATTTGAAACATTGCACTATCTTAAGAGAAAAACTCAAGGTAAACTAGGCTTTATGGCACTAAAACTTGATATGAGTAAGGCATATGACCGAGTAGAATGGGTCTTTCTGGAGAAAATAATGAGGAAATTGGGTTTTACTGATAAATTGGTGACTCTCATTATGTCTTGTTTGACTTCAGTTTCTTATGCTGTCTTGCTCAATGGCCAACCGGTGGGGAACATTAAGCCAACTAGAGGGCTCAAACAGGGTGATCCATTATCACCCTACTTATTTTTGCTATGTGCTATGGGATTACAGGGTTTGTTAAAAAAGGCAGAAGCAAATGGGGATATCAGAGGTGTTTCTCTATGCAGGAATGGTCCTCGAGTTTCTCATTTATTCTTTGCTGATGACAGTGTCTTGTTTTGTCGAGCAAAGGTGGAGGAGTGCCAAAATATTCTTGATTTACTCTCGGTCTATGAAAGAGGTTCAGGGCAAAAAATAAATAGGGATAAAACCACCATTTTTTTCAGCACCAATACTCAGTCAGATATGCAAACCCAGATTCAACACATCCTAGGTGTGCCTGCTATTCGCCAATATGAGAAATATTTGGGATTACCTGCATTGGTAGGCAGAGCCAAGAAACAAAGCTTTGCCTATATCAAAGAAAGGGTGTGGAGAAAGTTACAAGGGTGGAAGGAGAAGCTCCTCTCTCAAGCTGGTAGGGAAATTTTGATTAAATCTGTCATTCAGGCCATTCCTACATATACAATGAGTTGTTTCAAACTCCCTAGGGGGTTGATTAAGGAATTGGAAACACTCATTAGGAAATTTTGGTGGGGATATGATGGTAATAGTAAAAAGGTGCATTGGGTGAAATGGGAAAAGCTATGCGAGGATAAGGGGAACGGAGGTATGGGGTTTAAGGACATTGAGAAATTCAATGATTCTTTATTGGCGAAACAAGTTTGGCGTATGATAAATCACCTGGATTCCTTGTGCCATAGAGTCTTTAAAGCTAGATTTTTTCCAAATTGCTCGATACTTGAAGCTAAGGATTCTAATACTGGATCCTATGCATGGAAGAGCATTTTAGGTGCTCGGGATGTGATTCGAAACGGAATGGTTTGGAGGATAGGGAATGGGAGCTCTGTTAGAATCAAAGAAGACAAATGGTTGCCGGACAAAACTCACAGAGGTGTTGTATCACCTATGCCCACTATTGAACCGGGTGCAAGAGTGAATACACTCATCAAGACCGAGACAGGGGAGTGGAATACTCCTGAAATCCAGCGCTTATTCTTGCCTCATGAAGCAGCCATTATTTGTGGTATTCCATTGAGCACTAGACTTCCACCTGTCTGGATCATATGGGGCCTCACTCCTTCTGGTACTTTCACAACTAAGAGTGCTTATAAACTTTTAGTTTCCCATGCTTCAACTAACCTTGCAGGTACATCCTCGTTGGTGCAACAAAATAAATTTTGGAAAGACCTCTGGCAACTAAGAGTCCCTAACAAAATCAAGCATTTTGCTTGGCGGGCGTGTAACAGCTCCCTCCCAACCATGGTCAACCTTCAACGCAGGCACATCTCTGTTTTGAGTACATGTGAAGTTTGCGAGACTCAGCCGGAAGATGAACTCCATGCACTTTGGTCCTGTTCGAAGCTTGCTGAGGTGTGGAGCTCTCTCAACTGGACTCAACAGGCTACCGAGTTACAGGTCTCCAGCTTTAAGGACTTGATGGAGCATTTTATGAAAACTGACGAAGACTACAGGAAGGAGATTTTCATCACTGTGGCATGGCTGCTGTGGAATCGTCGTAACGCTTCAAGAGTGGGGCGGACCACCCAGCCCCTGCATAAGATCACCCAATTGGCGGGAAGCTTACTCCAGGAGTTTCTTCATGCTTAAGAACCCACCAAAGCTAATCTTGAGCCTCCTCCGATCCAGCAATTTCAGCAATGGTGCCCACCTGACGCGTTCATTTACAAGGCCAATTTCGATGCGACAGTGTTTAAGTCGGAAAACAGAGCTGGCTTAGGTGTGGTAATTAGGGATTGGTGTGGGGAGGCTATTGGTGCATTAACCACATCAGTCCCACTAGCACAGACAGTGGTTCAATTGGAAGCGCTGGCGTGTCGTCGAGCAGTACAGTTTGCCAGAGAGATAGGCCTTTCTCAGGTCATTTTTGAAGGTGATTCATCCACTGTCATTCAAGCAGTACAGGAGGGGTATTCAGATGTCTTACCGTTCGGGCATGTCATCGAGGATATTCGCGTGCTTGCTTTGGATTTTCAGTTTACTAGTTTTACTTTTGTTTCTCGTGTTTGTAATGTTGTGGCTGATGTTTTAGCCAAAAAAGCTAAAACTTGTAGAGGCACCCAGGTTTGGCTTGAAGAATTACTTGAGGACATAGCCTCCTTAGCTAGCTTTGATGTTCATTGACGTTTTTGTTTCTTTCTTTATGAATAAATTTCCAGGCACTGTTAGTCTGGTTTCTCAAAAAAAAAAAAGACTAGGTCAACGCTAGTGGTTAGAGCTGAGCGGTCATTTCCAATGTTGGCCAACAAGAACATCGTTTGTGGTTGATGGATTTCGACATCCATCAAACTAGCTGGAATATATATCATTAGATATCTATCTCTTTCTAGTCTACCTCTCATTTTCATTTTCCATCAAAAGATTCAGAACTCTCAGGTCTCTCTCAATGGCAAGTAACAAATCCACACTAAACCCTAAACCATCCAAAATTTCAATTGATCCCTCTCTCTCTCTCTCTCTCTCTCTCTCTCTCTCTCTCTCTCTCTCTCTCTCTCTCTCTCTCTCTCTCTCTCTCTCTCTCTCTCTCTCTCTCAGGTGATGACTCACTGCTAGTGTTAGCTAACTGAGAAAAAAGAAAAAGAGAATATGTATATATGATAGAGTAAGTACATAAAAGAACTGAAAAATCCAAATTATACATGTCGGATAATACAAGATGACATAAAACAATTGAAAATGCTATTTGTATTAAGAATTCTTAAAAATTTTGTTTTTACTCTGTTAGGATTTTTAGTTTTGACTATTCCATGTCAAATTTACTAGTAATTTTTTATTTTGTAATTATAATTTGAATTGTGGTAAAGAGGACTAAAGGTTGAAACTTGTTCGTTGTGAAAGAGGGAAGACTATAGTCAATTATAGTCGAGGAAGATCAAGGCTCGATCATGCAAGATAGGACGGTAACTCTCAATAGACACTTGGTCAATCGAGACCTTATTATGGAAAATCTGAGATTCAAATCACAGAGACATGATAGAATCCTTAAGAAACTTAGGAGTAACTGGGAGATCGAATTAGCAGTCAACGGATAAAAATCAAGTGGTTGTGAAGGAATGCGGTAGGAGTCTGCAGTTGTTAGCATAAGTGGGGAGCTCGAGTACATAGTCTGACTATCCATCCAGCAGGAAGTCGTGTGAGTCTCATTTGTATCGCAACAAATTTCATAGAAGATTTGATGATTTGGGCTTGGTTGGGAGTGTTTTTACCTATTGGGTTTTCACTCTATTTTCATATGTTGAACACTGCATGTGTACTTGTATTTGAAATATATTTGCTTTATAGTTTATCCATGATTAAATTTGTATTGAATCTTGACTAAATAAATACTCAGTTTAACTAGCAACTTCTAATATGACTTGCAGACTAGGCAATAAATTTACGTGGCAGCTGCTAAATTCTCATACACATGTATAAATCTCTTATTTTGGTGTATTTCCATTCTTAATAGTTTATTTATCAATTCGTATTTCTTAGTAGTGTCAAACAATAAAACTGCCTCACTTAGAATAGGTTGTAGCAGTACCTTGGCATAAGGAACGAATATTATCCCTTGATTGCCCCACAGGGGAAAAGGTGGAACGTATATTATCCCATCGTTGCCCCACAAGAGATCAGCCGGATGATAATAATAGTAACTCACAGACTCAAACGGAGCAAGCCAACATGAGCAAACTTTGTCTATCAAATAACTTTGTTCAAGCGGTCTCTCTATACAGTGACCCAAAAAAACACAACAGCCTATACTCTTTTTTTTTTTTTTTTGATAATCAAAAAGGAGAGGTGGGAGCGACCATGTGTAACTCACCCCTTTAGGCATGACCATAGGGGCACCCCCCGTTAGGGAATGTTGGATTAAACCATAGCTACTGTAACTAAGGTGCTACAGACCTCACCCTAGCACACCAAGAGAGCTAGCAATACAAGGCACGACGCATGAATGCTCCTACCCGGTACTCGCCAGGGTTCAAAGGAGGGATCATTGTGCATGCGCACGGGAACCTTACCGCTAGGCCACCCCTCTTGGGGCACAGCAGGCTATACTTGAAGGTTGTGAGTACAATAGGCTATACTCACAACCTCCAAAGCATGGAAAAATTATTCAGAGTTAATTGGCATGGAAACTGGAAAGACCTATGATTAACTTGATATGTAATAGAGGTACCAAAAGGGCTTCATCTTACAGTAGAAAATTGGAGAATGGTCCATATGTTTGGCAACTTTCGAGTCTCAAAAATGTGATGGATGCCTTTAAAAATACAGTGGAAGGCAAGAAGACAGAATATAGAAAAGGCAAAAGTTGTCAAAAATAGAGACAAATTCATTCTCATAGACATTGCCTCTAAGTGGGAACTGGGAAGATGATACACAGCTCCTACCAAAAGCCAAGATACATGCCTATTTACAGTGGCAGCTAGGATTCAATGTTAGGGGGACAAAATTTCTCTCTCAAAATTGTTGTATATATAGGTATACACAAGGATAGGTTGTAATAATGATGGTTGAGTTTCGAGAATATGGTTTCATAAAGTGAAAATTCAAGTTCTAGAATTTTCTAAGTGAAAATTTGAAATCTGAATTTTCTGGAATTTTAAGAAATTTTCTAGAATTTTCTGGTGACTATTCAGAAAGGTTGAAGAGGTTTCAATCCTTGATAACCGTATTATGAAAAAATAACTAACTCTCCATGTGTACCTTTTCATGAAATAGACTTATGTTCACTAAAATAAATAACTAACTTTCCATACGTGCCTTTTCATGAAACATAATCCTATAGGTATAAATAGAGACTTATGTTCTCTTGAAAAACTAAATTCAGAAAATCAAAAGTTGGAGAGAAACACAAGAAAAAAAAAAAAAAATCCTATGATCATTCTCCAGAATTGCTATCTGTAGAAACCAACATCTTGGTTGTATCCTGGAGACAAATTTGCGATAACCCTTTAGCAACAAAAGTGTGGGGGGCAAATATTGTCTAAGGAAAACGATATAATGCCTCTAAGTTATCTATTTTCTTTTTGTCTTTTGTGTTAACCTTATTCTTCTATTATTACTTTGTGTAATATCCCCAACAAAAATACACATGGAATAGTATTCCTTTCAAGTGTACATTTTATGATTAGAATATCTATCAGTGTTCAAAATGTAATGTTATTTAAAAATTTTAATAATTTTATACAGGATATACTTTTAGATTTATAATATTTAATTTGAATGATGAAATTGATCTATTGTGAAAGTTCACTTAGTGTGTAAAACACTAATGAATGTTTAGACTCCCAATTTTAAAATAACCGATACAAGGTTATACTCAAATAATATATGTGCAGAATGATAAGTACAAGCTATACCCTAACAAGGAACAAGTCTAAACCATAATAAATCACAAACACAATAGCAATTAAAAGGAAAAGAATAGGGGAGAGAGATGCAAACACAAAGATAACACCGATACGTATTATCAAAGAGGAAACCGAAGAACTCGGCAAAAAGCCTCTCCGTCACCCTCCAAGTGGTAAAATGATCCACCAAAAAATCAGTTGAGATATATGAATAGTAATAGACCCTCCAAGCCTAATCTACCCGATGCACCTATGCCCTCTAAGCTTCTTGCTCCAACCAGGTTAAGTCTAACCATGTCTTCCCTAGCTTTCCAAATCCTACAGTAAGCCCATTACATCAACCAAATGAATTAGTCCTCTCTAAATTGCTTCCCAATCAGCAAATAACCTTCTCACTGATATGGGTATGGTGAGGTAAGGATTTGGCTAAGTGTCCTCTCAAGGATATGACAATGGAGAAGAAGATAGTAGAGGAATTTTGGAGAATCAAATGTATGAGATTGTAGATGAATCAATCTTATTTTTCTCTAGGATTTATGTTTCAAAAATCTCTCTAGAAGCTCTCTATATTTCATGGGTATAAGGGTATTTATAGTAGGGTATGTGAGGAATACGAAAAGTCACTTTTCTGCAAAACAGGGTACTTTGGCAACTCACTTGCAACTGGGACAAGTCACGAGTTCCAATCGCCAAATAATTGACTGGCCAGACTGTCCTTTTTTATCCTATGGTGCTCTAACTGTCATGACCCTTCAACTTCCTGCATGCTTCACACGTGTGGCACTTTGGCGAGTCATTAGTTGCGAGCCACTCATGAGTTCCAGTCGTGAGAATACTCCTAATCGCACACACACTTGAATTCTTTACACTCTTTCACACACAATCCTTACATGATTCCCATCTAAATACATGGTATCTAATTGTTGAATTACAAGCAAATTTGACACAGAATAAAGCCAACACGTGATTAAATAAATTCAACCTTACATATTGAATGGAGAAGATCATTTTTCCTTCACACATGCATAAGGATGAGCACGTACATGCAAAGTCGACTGCCTTTCGTACATGTATATTTGTATGTATCAATGTGTTATAAATATATATGTATTCAAAATAAAGTATGAACAAAATTATAAGATTGGGAGTCATATTTACCACTTATGAAGATTGGAATAGCTTGGTTTCCCTATCAATGGCTGAGAAAAGAATCGGATCCAAGGCTGTAAAAAGAAATAGAAGTATCCAAACAGTCAGACATGTACAAACCACCACACAATGATGTTGTCATCGTTAAGAGTATGCATAATATCGAAGAAGCTAAAAAACACGCAACTCAGCAGTGCAACTAATGGTTGGTAAGGGTATGTGTCCTTTAGAAAGCTAAACCTCATCAGGATTTCCCTAACCCTCTCCATCTTCTCGGCTTTGAATTTGAAGGGATTTAGAAAACCAATACTCCTACTACCTTTCAATTAAACCTCTACCACAATTTTTAGCTACCCAGAAGCTGCACTATAACCTAGCTTGAAGTTTCAAAGTTGGGGGCTTGACCCCACTTGGAACAATTAAAGAAAAGAAGTCCCCTCCTTGTGTGTGAAGCAAGAGATAGAGTTAATATGAGTACCTAGGTGTATAAGGAAGAAGTGGGAGAAATAAAATGTTTTTAAAAGAGAAGAAGAGAGAGAAAACTTTAAACTAATATTTTTTTTATAAGATATAGCTACAGCAAGCTGTCAAAGATAACAACTTACTGTAGTTAAGGTGTTATTTCATTTAGCTATAGCAACTTTGATGTAACCCATTTTTAGTGTTTTAGCATTTAAATTATAGCATTTTAGCATTTGAAATCTTTGCTAAGAATGCTCTAAAATGCTAACATATATAAATGAAATCACACGAACAGGACCCGAAATTTATCACGAAACAGCACAAATGCATTGCTTAAATCTGAAAGCAAGCAATACACAGCATCAAAGATTCAAAAAGAAATTCGTAAGACGAGGAGAGTGGTCAGGTACCTGGTATTGGGGCGAGGGAAGAAAATGAAAAGCAATAGTACCGAGGAGACTATATTATATGAATTTTATCTGACTTGGTCATGTGAGAATATGTCAATGAAAAAAACATACAATTGCAAATTTTAATAAACCCACCACGATTCTAGGATTTCTCAATTAAAAGCTAGGAAGAAAGGAACAAGCATACAAGTTCTATATATCAAAAAGCTCACATATATAATGAAATCACAATATGACAGAACAAAACTAGTAAGATCACGTAGGAAACTGTATGTTTTTAGACCCTTTAACACAAGTTGTTTAACCTAAATATTTAGCCAAGTGATTACTTAGATAAATTACTCAATTCTATGTTAACACATTTAAATCATATCATGTAAATAATGCGAAAATGTAAAGAACACAACGATATATGAGAACCCAAGAAAATCTAACCGGTAAAAACCTGGGACGGATTTAACCTAGCTATCCTCAAAGTAAAAAACAGATCTACTATGAAAAAATTGAAGTTTTTACAATAAGATTTAGACCACTAACATCCTATTGCTACCTCAAGTAGAAAACTTACTACCACGACCACGTGACAACTCTGAGTCCACGAACCACTTCTTTTCTTAATCTGCAGCAACCACAAGTTCTCCTACATGTGACTTTGAGACTCCTCTCAAAAGCTTCAGATCTTCTTTAAAGTTCTTTATGCAGCAACTGAAGAGATCATCAAGTTCTTGACATGAATCTTGATCTTGATAACTCTATGTGTGTGTATGAAGGTAAACACTTCTAGATCTCACAAAAGATTCAACACACAACATTCAAAAGACTTCTAAAACATAGCTAGGGTTTTTCCTTTTATACTTGGAGTAAAACACAAAACCCAACACGTCAAATGGGCTTGGGCTAAATTAGAATTTCTGCAGAAAAATAAATCTGCACATGGTTCGATTGATTGAGCCTAATTTTTTATCTATCGAGCCTTGCAGATTTTGTCCAATAAATTCTGCAATCACTCGATTCCAATTTTACAAGTAAACACACTTTGAGCAAGTCAAAACATAAACTCTATGTTTTGATCATGGTTTGCCAACATAATACAAATTGAATTTCTAATACATTTAGTTCCTAAAGTCTTAGAACCTAACAAACTCCCCCTTTGGCAATCCTTGATAAAACACATCACAAAAATTGAAATGCTCAAAGTAAAGCATATTCATAATAAAAAAAAACCCTAAATACAATTCAACCTAAACCACTATCTATCAGTTGCAAAAGTAGACAACAGCCATGACTAAATTAACCAATAAATTTCTGAAACACTCAACAAACACATAAACGCATGTGTGGAAAATACAAGTAAATCAAAAATTAAACTTCTTGATTTCACAAAACATAAAATAAAAGACATATAAATATAAACAATGAATAACCTCATAAATATAAATCAATAATCAAATGTACCATATGTGAAACAAGAAACAATAAAAGAAACAAAACACAAAGCATAATGTCTCCCCCTAACATATACAACCCATAAAAATAAATACATCATAACCAAAAAGAAATACATCATAAAGCCAAAACCAAAAAATACATCATAAAAGCTCCTAGATACAATCTATATAATCTCCAACCTCGCCATATCTCCATGTGTATGCACTCCCCCTTTTGTGACGAATTGCCGAAGGGCAATCAAGAATCATCATCAAAAGGTGGAGTCGGTAGAGTAAAACCTCTAGCACCCGCTAAATCTGCTCACAAAGCCTAAAGCTCATTAAGCACATCCAATAGAAGCTGTCCATGCGCCGCTTGAACGGTCATAACTGTATCTAGCATGCCATGTAAGGATGAGTCGCTCATTTTTTATGGTGGAGGATCCACAACAGCTGTAGTGTCTACATATGTCTCTACAGAAGGGTCACTAGATGGAGGAGGCCTAGATGCATCACCTGTAGAAGACTAAACTCTAGGGTGTTTAGAGCTAGCTTTCAACTGAGCTGCTCTTTGCCTAAGGAAGGTGGCAAAGAGCAGACCATCTAATGGAAGTACCAGTGATGAGTGACATAATGTCATCAAGGGGAGGGATCTTAGAGGAAGGGTACATTGGCTGCTGTACCAAAGGTACACCGAGAGCAAAGGCCACTATATTAGGAGTAATGACATACTCTTCTCCCCTTATCCAACTCTTCACATACTGAATGTTGGATGAAGTGGAGTGGACAAAGAGATTCGAATAGAACTCTCTAATCAAAGCAGTCGAAGGAGGATGCTCGACCTCTAAAAAGTGGTAACCAACCCCTACCCTCAAAACTCCTACGTATCTCTAGATTAAGCTCATCTAAAATGACCTTACGCTCAGCCCAAACAGACCTAAAGATATTCAGCTTCTCATAGGTTTCTTGGTTTTTTGGGGTTCAAAACCTATCACTTTGGAACACAAGGGTAGAAGGGGTGGTGGTTTTCTTGGCTCTAATCTTCCTAACCATGATGCTTAAGGGTTTAAAGGAAAGGAAGACAAAAAACAAAGAAAATACCAAGGGCAAACTGCATTAAGAGGGTTAGAGCACAAAAACCTCAATAAATAACAATCTATATGATGGATGAGATGAATGCACATATGACGCATGCTCTAATGCATTGAAATTTGTTCAATTATACATTATAAACCATCAATTGACTTGAACAAAGAGTTTTAGTCCAAAAAACCCAAATTTGAAAAACCCAATTTCAAAAATTCAACCAAATTGATCAATTAACAATTATACTAGTTAGAAAACATTATATAATGAGTTAATCTATCAATAACACAAGTCAATTTCAACAAATTAAGCTCAATTGAACAAAAATCCCAATTTCACAAAGTTCTAAGCCGTAGAAATTTCAATTTTCCTCAAATCACAAAATTGATCAAATTAATGCATGAGGATCATGTTTATATCATCTAAGAACAAAAACCCATTGATAAAAAATGATTAAAACATTCACTTTTCGAATTTCAATCGGTCGAAATTGAGCTTCAATCGATCGAAAAATAGATTCGATCGATCGAGCATCAATCAAGCACCAATCGAGCCAGGCAGATTCAAATCAAAACTTTAAGCACAATTTCGATCAGTTGAGTAATAGCTTCAATCGATTGAAAATCTGGAATTTTAAAATTTTTGAAAAACAAAGCAAGTTTTATGTAGTAACCACTCAAACCACCATAATTCATAAATGAAATGCATGAATATGAGTTTAAAACTTTTTCAAAAACACTTGAATTCAACCTATATCTTCCAAAAACAAGATTTTCAACCTTTTGTCCCCAAAACTCAAACATTAAACATATTTTGCATAAAAATCAAGGAACATATAATCTTGGATGGCCAAAAACAAATTCACACACAATATCATGTATTAAGTTTAGCAAAAAATAACTTGTGTAATGTGTGCAACTAGTAATAGCAAGAGATGCATATGAGGTGATATGTAGATAGTAATCAATCACAATTTCTACATTATTCATCACATAAGTTTAAAATGAGACTATCACCTCAAGAGTTATATTATATAACTCTCACATCTCCTAGAAAACAAGTTTGCAATCATGTAATTTTTTTTTATTGCCTCATAATGTACACACCATTTTTATTTCATCTTGAAATTATTATTTTAGTCAGATAATGTACACACCGGTTTTATTTCTTTGTGTCATCTTTATTTTAACACAATAATGTACACACTAATTTTATTATTAATCCGAGGCTACACCTTATCATATTTATTTTAATCCAATAATGTACACACTAATTTTTTTATTAATCTGAGGCTACACCTTATGTTCTTTTTGTGCATGTGCTACACTTTCTTGAGCACAAAATCTTATGATATGCACTAAGGTGTTCATGATTGGTTAGTAAACAGTGGTGAGATAATTATTTATGCCTTTCTCATTATGTTCTAGTCCTAACAATCAAAAGCATGTGACTTCAAAATCAAGATCATGTGATCAAAAACTATAAATAACTCCCACACAACATGCACTACATAGCTAAAACTAGCAAAGTGCAGATAAAATAAGCTCATCCAAGCTAAACAAGGTACACAAGCATGTTATGTAAAGATAATAGGCCAACCTTGATTACAAATCCAAGATATATAATACAAAACGCATTCCTCTTTCCTCCTTTTTATTATTATTTTTTTTTTTAAAGAAATAACAAAAACAACCTATCATGAAATGCATGAATGTTATGCAATGCAAATCCTAAAGGCAAAAGGAAAACAAATCATCAAAAGAAAAATGGTCACAAAGAGTATTAAGATGAAGTACAAGGACCAAAAAAAAACAAGGATGACTAGGGACATAAAATTACACCAATCACTTGACGAAGTGTCTCAAACTTACTTCTATCAAGAGGTTTGGTGAAGATGTCAGCATTTTGACATTCAGTAGGGATATTCTAAAATCACAATCTTTCTTTCAACCAAATCCCTAATAAAGTGATATCTAATCTCTGTGTTTAGTCTTAGAATGTTGAACAGGATTCTTAGAGATATCGATAGCACTAGAATTATCACAATATACAACCATGGTGTCCTGTGATATCTCATAATCACCTAAAAGTTTTTTCATCCAAAGAAGCTGTGAGCAACAACTTCCAACAGCAATATATTTTGCTTTTGCAGTTGATAGAGGGACAAAATTTTGCTTTTTACTCATCCAAGCAACAAGATTAGCCCCTACATAAAAACACCCACCAGTGGTGCTTTTTCTATCATTAGTATTGCCAAACCAATCTGCATTTGAGTATCTAGCAAGAGACATATTTGACTCTTTACTATAAAACAATCCATAATCACAAGTTCCACTAACATATTTTATTATTCTTTTAACAGCATTCAAATGTGAAACTTTAGGATTAAATTGAAATCTAGAATAAACACCAACACTGAAAACAATATCTAGACGACTAGCAGTTAAATACAAAAGACAACCAATCATGCTTCTATATAATGTAACATCAACAGACTCACCTAAAGGATCATTGGTTAGCTTTGCATTTGTAGCCATTAGTGTTCTACCATGTGCAGCCTTTTCAAGTCCAAATCTCTTGACAAGATTTCTAGCATACTTTGCTTGATTGATGTAAATTCCAGAATCCATTTGCTTCACCTACAATCCCAAAAAACAAGTTAGTTCACCAACCATACTCATTTCAAACGTCTTTTTCATGTCATCTGCAAAAGATTTAGCAAGAGAATCATTAGTAGCACCAAAAATAATATTATCAACATAAATTTGAGCTACTACAAAATAATTCTTATCCTTTCATATCAAGAGAGTAGTATTTGCAAATCCTCTTTTGAATCCATGCTCAGTAAGATAGGCAGTTAACCTATCATACCATGCCCTAGGAGCTTGTTTCAACCCGTAGAGTGCTCTCTTCAACTTGTAGACATCATCCGGTCTATAAGGATCCACAAAACCCTTTGGTTGTTCAACATACACCTCTTCTTGCAGCATCCCATTCCAAAATGCACACTTAACACCCATTTTATACAACTTAAAATTCAAATGACTCGCTATAGCCAAGAGTATCCTGATGGATTCCAGTCCTGCAACCGGTGCAAAAGTCTCATCAAAATCAATCCCTTCCACTTGTGTGTATTGATAACGCCTTAAAATGTATACTTGTTATATATTTATATGGGTGTTATCTTCTTATTACTATGCTTAATTTGTATAATTAAGCCATGATTTGCATTAATCCCTATTATTTATCTTTACATAATTTCTTGAAAAAGATGCTATTTATTGTGTGTAATTTCCTACTTTCAGGAAATCATGTGAGAAAGATGAGTTTACAGGAATTTGTGAGAGAATGGAGGCCAAACTAGAATTAAAGTGGAGCTAAAGGACCATACTTAAATGTCTAAGGAGGTGCAGCTGGAGTGCTTGGATCGTCTACCATGATTGGAAGCTTCAAATAAGGAAAGAAATCAAAGAGGCAGAATCTAAAAAGGAAAAATCTGATTTGAGCACTGATCAGTATTTCAGGCATATCTCTCTCCTCAAAAATCCAATTGACACAAGGCCAGATGGATTGGAACCGTGACTTAAATATCTACAACTTTCCAGTTTTGAGTTTTCCGAAATTCTCAATTTTTGAAGGCCGAAATTAACTCACAACTTACTGCTGTAAACCTGGACGGAAATTAAAATAGTAAATGTTTTATTTTCTTTGGACACTTAGACATTAGGGTTTAGAAGTGAGGCTAGGCAGAACGAATTTTTGAGAGCAAACCTTGTATTTTCCTTTCTCTAATGGCAACCTAATCTCTTTGCTAGGGCTAGGGGTTATGTTTATTTTATACGGTATGAATATTCAATGTGATTCTTTCTAGGATTTTATCTACAACATATTTGATTGTTCAATTAGATTTATTTTGATGTATTAGTTCTTCCATGCTTTCAATAAGTTCAATCATGTTTTTCTTATTGTTTAGATGAATTTCTAATAGTTTCAAATAGAAATCAGGATTTAAAGTGAACGAGTTTTTCTGAAAACTTTTCTAACCGCATTATCAATCGAGGTTATCATGCGTTCTTGAATTGTCTCAGTTCAACCAAATCATAAGTTTTTAATTGTATAAGAACAATCAATTATGAAATAGATATTTTCTTAGATCACAAAGAATTTCATATCGATATAGGGAAACACCCTAATGCCCTAGTATTTACATTATTGATTTAAATCAGTTATTATTATTATTCTTGTTAACAATCACCAAGCAAAAGTATTTTTCTTATTCACCCAAATTGTTATTTAATTATATTGTTTTTGAATTTACCCTGCTCCTTGTGGTTCGACCTCGGTACTCCGAGAATTATATTGCTACGATCTCATGCACTTGGGAGTGAGCAAGCATGTATCCTTGAGCCACAAGTCTTGATTTATTTCTAATAACTATACCATGTTCATCTAACTTGTTCTTGAAAATCCACTTAGTTCCTATCACATTCACTCCCTTATGTCTAGGAACTAACTCCCACACATCCTTCCGAACAAATTGATAAAGTTCTTCATGTATAGAATTAATCCAATTAGCATCTTGAAATGCTTCATCTACTTTCTTCGATTCAAATTGGGATAGATAGCATGAGTGAGTAATTACATTCAAGGCTTTAGACCTCAGTCTCATGTTATCATTTAGACTACCCAATATGTTTGTGACAAGGTGATTTAACTTTACTCTAGCAGATGGACCTTTGACCAGAGATGTGGAGGTACCTTTTTGTTCAAATGAAGAACTAGGCTCACTTTGTTCTTGTTGGGTTTCATGAACAGGAGTGGATGGTTCTGAAATTGATGGTTCTGAAATAGCACCATTCAATAATTATAGTTCTTCATCACTATGCTTCCCAACATAATCTTCAGGAAGAGACTCTTCAGCCTCCATAGTCTTTTCTTGAACTGGAAGAGTGTCTTCTGAATGAGATTTTGAACATAGTTTGTCATTGATCACCACATTTGAAGACTCCATAACTGTTTTAGTTCTCAGATTGTACACTCTATATACTCTACTGGTGGAAGAGTATCCCAAAAAATATCCCTTGTCGCTCTTTACATAAAACTTTTCTAGGTTCTCCCTATCACGCAGAATGTAATAGTTACTACCAAATATCCTGAAGTATTTGACAACGGGCTTCTTTCCTCTCCAGAGTTCATATGGATTTTTTTTGGAATTAGGTCTGAAATACACTCGATTGAGTGTATGGCAAGCAGTGTTATTTGCTTCTCCCTAGAAGGACTTAGGCATCTTCTTGTTATTTTGCATGACACAAGCCATTTGTTGAATAACCCTATTCTTCCATTCCACTATTCCATTCTGCTATGGTGCCTTGGGTGAAGAGAACTCTTGTTGTGTGCCTTGATCATTGCAGAAAGTAGCCAGTTTTGTGTTCTCAAATTCTCTCCCATGATCACTTCTAATTCTGGCTATCACAGTACCCTTTTCAACAATTTCTTGCACAAGTGTATCATTTTTTCAAGAGTCTCGGCCTTATCTCTTAAAAGCACAACCCAAGTATATCTAGTGAAATCATCCACAACAACTAAAATATACTTCTTTCCACCTAAACTTTGAACTCTGGCAGGACCCATGAGATCAATATGCAACAGCTCCAAAGGTCTTGAGGTTTGAACTTCAATTACAGATGAATGCTTGGACTTCACTTGTTCACCCATCTAACATGGTCCACATATGCACTTCTCAATCTTTTCAAATTTGGGCAAACCAATAACAGCTTCACACTTGGAGATCTTTTCTAATTGCTTGTGACTTGCATGTCCCAACCGTTGATGCCATAAGTCTACTTGATTGATCTTCGCACTAAAACACTTGTTGCTTATACTTAATGTTATACCATAACAGTTATCAACTATCCTAACACTAATACACATGCAGTCACCTCTTCCATCAAGTATCTCACATTCATACTTGGTAAAGAGAACATTCAGTCCATTGTCACAAATCTGACTGATGCTGAGTAGATTACCCTTCAACCCATCAACATACCAGACATCTTCAAATACTGACAACCTTGGAATGTCCATAGTTCCAATGCCTCTGATCACAGATTTGCTCTCATCTCCAAACGTGACTGTCCCAATCTTTCCTTCAAAAAGTGTCTTGAATAGAGCTTTATTTCCTCTCATATGCTTGGAACAACCACTATCCAAATACCAAAGACAAGAATCACATGCTTTTAAGGCGGGTAAAGCTGTATAAAACACATAATTATCATCACATGTAATTATACCATGATACTCAAGGAAAGACTTAACACATGCAACAAGCATATGATCCACAAGCAGACAAGTTGAATTTTTGCAAAAAAGAAATTTAAAGAATCCATGACAATAGGGGTCAAGGATCAACTCTTAGATCAAAAGATCTAAAAACACAAGAGCTAACTTGCTCTGATACCACTTGTACGTTTTTACACCCCTTAACACAAGTTGTTTAACCTAGATATTTAGCCAAGTGATTACTTAGATAAATTATTCAATTCTAGGTTAGATAAATAATATCATGTAAATAATGCGGAAATATAAAAAACACAACGATATGATAACCTAAGAAAACCTAACCGATAAAAAACCTGGGAATGATTTAACCTAGCTATATCCTCAAGGTAAAAAACAGATCCACTATGAAAGAATTGAAGTTTTTACAATAAGATTTAGACAACTAACATCCCATTGCTATCTCAAGTAGAAAACTTACTACCATGACCACGTGACAACTCCGGTGAATTTTGGCATTTTCCTTTTTATACATTTAATGAGGCAGAAATCTATCGTACTTAATTGTGCTAAAATTGATTTGTGTATAATTAATAAGTGGGATCGAATAAATTGCACTTTCACTTTAACTATTGCTGACCTTCCCCGGCTACATCATCGAACACCTATGGGGAAGTCTTTGTAATTTTATGGTTTTCTTAAATATAATCCATTATTTAATGTTTGTGTACAGTATATTTATTTTTTCTTACTACCAAAAAAAAAATGCCTATTAAATTATACAACAAAGTGCTATATGTAGGCATATTGAGCTGTTTTAACAACTAGATGATATCCGACGCGATGCACTGACTACTTTATAATTTCATTTGAAATTATTGTTATATATATTAAGACCTATATATAATACTTATTTTATTGTATAATATTTATGTTTGCCCATAATATTGTTAAATACTTTGAAACTTGATTTTCTTAATTCATATTTAATTAAAAAAAAAAACTATATAACACTATAAGACTATAACATATTATAATATCTACAGTTAAAAGTAGATTTTATTTTTTAAAACTAATTAAATGATTTTGAAATCTATAAATAAGAATTTAAAGCATAAAATACTTTTATATCCTAAAACTACATAAATTTAAGTAACTTCTCAAACACTTCTTCAACCACTCTATTTTCACAACCAAGTATAAAGATCTCAATCACAAACACCCAATTCATTATCTCAATGAAATTAAAAAAATCATTTGTAAGTATCAACATAATGAGAGTGTGATTAAATAAAGAGAAATTGGTTAAAAACACATCCATTTATCAAAATTTAATTGTATTTAGTTGGATTTCCGTACAATTTATTAAAAAAAAAAAGTAAAAATACTTTGAAATCATCATCGATTTTTATTTTTATCAATATGGCTCATATCAAACAAAATAATAGTAAAAAACGTACAAAAAAACCTACAAAGTATGAGTTCTAACATAAATATATAAAAAATCACTAACTTCATAAATAATCAATTAGAATGTTTCTTTTTCTTTAATTCTAAAACAAAATACATTTATAACTTTCCCAAACCAAAATCTCAAACACCCAAAGACTCAAAGCGAATCACAACATTCACAAAATTCACATTGACTTCAACATCAAAACCGTAAGCTACCATCACTGAATAAAAAACGCAAGTCTCATTCCTTGGTCATAGCCTACTTATATGGGCTAGATACAAATAGTACTGCAATGTTGAAGTTACGTAGGTGTCATTAGAAGGTTGAAAGCAAATGACATAATTTTTTGTCTAAGTGTATTTAAAATGGGATCGCATGAAAGATTGTAAGCATGTGTATATAAAGGAGTAGAAGTGAAAAGTGTGAATGGAAATGCAAAACATTTTTTTTTGTGTATGAAAGAGAGGAAAAATCTTGAAACATTGAACCAAATGAAACAAATAGTAGTCTTAAAACATTAAATAAAAAAATGTAACAAAAAGTAGTCTTGAAACATTGAACCAAAGGAAATAAAGAGTCGTTATTTTTAAATTTGTTCTTATCTCTGATGTGGTTTAAGAGTATTTTAATTCTCTTCATAAAATACGTCACATGACAGAATCTCATGTTTTCTTACATGAGGTCTCTACTTTTATATATATATATATATATATATATTGATTGATTGATATGAGAGTATAAACAATATAGGACGAGATTATTTAACCAGACTAGACTTACCAGTACATTAAAAATGGACTACCTATATATAAGTTAAAGCTTGGCCTTATATTCTAGCAGTCCCCTCAAATTTAAATGAATTATGAAAAATCAGCTTGAATTTAGATACAAAGTCATGAAAACAACTTAACGATATGAATGGAGTACCCAAATTTAATTATTAGAACCAAAAAAATAGTGAATAATTAAAATAATTTAAAATGATTAATCATTAATGAGACTTCTTATGAATTACTTACTATTTTGGTAATTGACTTTTAATTAGACTAGTAATTCACTTATTCTTTTGAATTTTCTAAAATATTTCAGTAATCAATTTTTAATTAGAATAGTAATTTAAATTTTTTAAAACTTATCACAAATAGAGAGTAGTCACTTGACACATGCAGATATAGTGTCTAAAAGACTAGAATCCATATTAATCTCTAAATTTAGTCAAATAAAAAAATAGCAAATTACAATTTACCCACATGTGATTTGATCGAAATTTAAGTTACCTACCTGTGGTTTGAAATTTGACACTTTACCCACCTAAGGTAAGCTCAGTCAGCATTCTGTAACTCACTTCTGTTAAAAATAAGGCTAAATATGTAATTTTGCTTTACTTTTATGTCTCACTCTTCCTAAAACAAAAAACATATACAAAAACAAGATAAATAAATGGAGAATTTTGTAAAAATTTAGAACCATCATAATCTCTTCTCCTCCACATCCTGTTCATCAAATCTCTAGCCAAAAGAGCTTCTTTCTTTATGTTGGAGATGAATCTTTCTACAAGCACTATTCGTCCACTGTCAAGCCTTCCACTCCAAATTAAATAATAATAAATAAATAAAAAAAGAACAAATAAATGCATACAAAACCATCCAAAATAAAGGGGAGATAAAGTCAAGATTTAGACAAAAGTTGCTAATGAACCTCAAACAAAGAACCTCAAATCAGATCAATCCACAACCCATAATCTCAAACAAAGAAAAAAAAAAACCCACGAAGCAAAAAGAGAGAGAAGGGTAATATGAGATTTGTGGAGTTGAATTGGGTTTTATTTTTTTGGGTATATGTCCTTCTTGTTCAACATCTATGTGAATTAAGAGAGAGACCAATACCACATTTTTATTGCTAAGTGCTCAGATTTATTGTTGGTTTTTTTGTTTGATTTGTTACATTTTTTGTAATTGTTGTTAGGAGTCTTGAATATAGGTTCAAAATATTAATTTTTACAAAACCTTTGCTTTTTTAAATCTTGTTTTGTCTTATTTTTGTATGTGTTTTTTGTTTTGGGAAGAGAGAGATATAAAAGTAGAACAAAATTACATATTTAGCCTTATTTTTAACAAAGGTGGGTTACGGAATTCTAACTGAGTTAACCTCAAGTGGATAAAGAGTAATATTTAAAACTACAAACAAGAAACTTAAATTTTTTTTTCAAACTAGAGGTGGATAAGTTGTGATTTACCTAATAAAAAAATTCTTCAACAAAGAGGTACACTTGATGAAAAGGTCGTATTTAGAAAAAAAGTGAAAATTAAAGAGTATAGGTTACCAAACGGTCTACCTTGTGTCTAAACGACTTGGAGCATACTTTTATCTAAACGGCTTGCAGTGTGCATCTTTCTTACAAAACGCTAAAACAATTTTTATTTTTTATTTTTTTATTTTTTTTTTATGGTTGCTGAGTAATAAAATTCATATAACAAATAAGGGGCTAGGCCCAAAGAGCAATAAGATTAGGGCCAAAATGGCCCATTAGCATTAATTTTTGAAATATTTAGCAACAAAGCACTGTTTCGGAAATAATTAGGGAAATACCACTTTTTCTAGTACTCGAGCTTGGTGAGCTCGAGTACCATGTTTTTTTAATCCACTGTCGCCCCATATTCAAGGAGCCCTATAGTGGCGTTTTTAAGCCCTATAGTGACATTTTCGGGCCCTATAGCGGCGTTTTTAAGCCCCCATACCAGGTTAAGGGGCCCTATAGTGACGTTTTCGGGCCCTATAGCGGCGTTTTCCTGCAAATTTTTTTTATAAGTCCCCATAACAGGTTCAAGGGGACCTATAGTGGCGTTTTTAAGCCTTATAGTGACGTTTTTGGGCCCTGTAGCGGCGTTTTCCTGCAAAAAAATTTTATGAGTCCCCATAACAAGTTCAAGGGGCCCTATAGTGACGTTTTTAAGCCCTATAGTGACGTTTTCGAGCCCTATAGCGCCGTTTTTTTTTTTTGAGAAGATGTTTGACCAATGAAAAGATGGTACTCGAGCTCACCAAGCTCGAGTACCAGAAAAAGTGGTATTTCCCTAATTATTTCCGAAACAGTGCTCTGTTGCTAAATATTTCAAAAATTAATGCTAATGGGCCATTTTGGCCATAAGATTAGTGTAATCGGAATAGATGCCAGAGCTTCACAAAAGGCTGCCCAAATAGCAATCTTATGGGCCAAAATATTCACAGATCCAGTAACCAAAAAAAAAAAAATCTCACGTTAAAAGAATTTATTCTTGCTTTTAAGTTTTATCATCTGAAATGATATTTCTAATTTCCTAACCCATCTGTGATTCTTGCTGTAAGAATGCTGAAATAGCAAGCTGAGAATCTCCTTCAAACAAAATATACTTCAGTTCAGGCATGCCTCAGTTACTTCTTCCACTACCAGGAGCATTGCTTTTGCTTCTGTACGTAAATGGTAACCCCAGACTTCCAAGCCCGTTCATGCATCACAAATTCTACCCAATGATTCTCTGCAAATTGTTTCTGAAAACCCCATTCGTTTGATTGTAGCATCCAAGGTCACGTCTTCTTCTCAACCGAAGGGGTTGGCTTTGTCCAAGTTGCTACTTGGGAGAATTACATATGATTAATTCTTCTTGCCATTCGGATAGAATCAATGTTTACTATCGAACATCAATTGGTTCCACCATAATTGTCACAACACAACAACAGATGGCAGAGAAGAGAGTAAACAGTCTTGCTTCATTTTGATCAAGCCCCAAATGCTAGTCAGGACTCAGGATATAAAAGCATTTTCAACAACTAGCTCATTCACAGAGAATTGAATGTGCTGAAATTAAAAAACTATCCTAGAGTTGACCAGATTGAATTGCATAAGGTAAGGGCACATGAGAATCGGTAATTTAACATAAGTTTATCAAAGTAAGAGGTCCTGGATTCAATCCCCTATGTCCAGCTTACCTCCCATTTAAATTTTCATGTGTTTCTGACCAATTGACATGCATGCATAGGACTTAAGGGCCGTAAAATTGTAATTGAGTGATGATCAAGTCAAATATTAAAATCTCATAATTAGTTTATTTAATTTTATTTTGAATGTCCATTTAGTATCACATAGTTTTTGATAGTTTATTTGCTAAATATGAAATTAAAGATATAGTTTTTGGTAGTGTATTTACGCTAAATGTGTGACAAAAAGATATCAATCAGCTTGTGTAGGGCCCTTGGGCCCAAAAGTTCATCATTTATTCATATATTGGGCCTATGGCCCAAACCGAAAACAAGGATCTGCCTGAGGAGGAGAAGTTTTTGTCCAAGAGACTGCGCTGATGAATAAAAGATGGGGTTTGGTCATGATAGCTCAAAAGAGCTCACCAAGGATGAAAGAGTCCTCAGCTAGACAAAGCTGAGGACCTATAAGATGGTTTATCAGCAAGGATGACGATCTCGGAAATTCAATTGGAGCAGACAGGCATTGCAGAGACATCAAATAAGGAGGAGTCCTGAAATATCTTAGAAGAAAGTTGCTGCCTCCACATTAAATGCACTGCAGTTAACTCTCTGACCACATTAATGTGGAAGTGATGCCTGAATAGTGGTTTTCAGCCTTACAGCTACTACATGAGGACTTATAGGAAGTGCTGACGGGACAAGTATCCAGATGAACCGTCTAGAGTGCACGTGGAAGTTGGAAATGGAAGGAGAAGACATTATAAAAGGAGAAAGAGGGAGTAAGACAAGGGGATCGAAAAATTCAAGAAAGAAACATTGTATCAATCTGCAATCAAACTTGTAACGTTACCTAAGAACTATACATAAGAACCAGAGTTCTCGGACTTCGTCGAGGACGTTTTTTTCTTCATATTACAGTTGTCTATTTTCATCTTTTTGTCATCAAACCTATCTAACTCATTGTCCGATCAACCCAAGCCCAGTTCTCTAACTCATTCTCTACAAATTTATTGTTTTGGACTTTTTGGGCCTAAGTCCATCCACGTGTTGGGTTAGAATATCAAATTTGGTCCTTACAGCTTACTTTCATAGGAGATAGTTTTGTTAAATTTATAAAATAAAATAAAATGAAAAGCTTTAGCCAAGCGGACATTTGAATATAAATTCATCACCAAACTAGTTTATATCTTTAGACTTAGTTTTTTTTTTCTTTTAACCAACACAAATTTGTTTAGGAATTACTTGATTGATTTCAACCATAACTAAAATTCCTTTCCCTTCACAAACTTGTGCTAACAACTATATTTTAGGTTCTATTATCTGAATTAATATGAGTATATAAAAATTAGATTTATGAACCTAGCTAGCATGGTTAGAAATTGTATTAATTTTTTATTATGAATGGGCCATTTATATAATCTACAAAAAGAATGATAATTTGACATCTTATGAACTTATTTTCAACCATGGACAATTGAATCCCAAGTCTATATAAGTATATTTTGATATATATATATATATATATGTGTGTGTGTATATATATATTATACATATAAATATATACATACATTTACTTAACTTCATACTCAAAAGCATGTTCATTGATAAATTATTATGTTTGGGTTTATTTGCTTAATAATTGAGCCTTATCTTGAACTTTTGTTTGACTTGTTTTCTAAGTAAACATAGAAAAACAAACTGCAAAAACACATTTTGAACTTTTGAGTCCAAATCAAATTGATCATTTGTTCTAATTTGAAGTTAAAAGTCCCTAAGGTTAGGGAAATGGTCAAATTGGTTATTCTCCCACACTTTCGTTAGCTAGACTGGATGGAAAGAATAAAAAATTAAATAAAATTTCTCCTGTTTAAAAAAAAAAAAAAAAAAAAAACAAATTAATCTTTCTCTTTTCTTCCAACAAGCACCCACGCCACCCCAATATTGCCATGCGCCATGACCCTGGTGCTAATTAAGCTTTTTTTTTTTTTTTTTTTAAGAGAGATAATTATAACATGCTACTATCCCGCAGCTCGAATCCTTTCTTCCCTAGACCCCTAAGCACTTTGTGCATGAGAAGGTGTCAATTCAACTAATTAAGCTATTAGTGTTTGTAGGGGTGACCACACCACACCATAACAATATTGACACACCCCTTCACACTTGATCTCTGTCTTTCTCCCCTAGGGGAATGAGTGGTAAGTGGTAACTTTTCAAACAAGACACTTGGTAAAGCAATGCAACTCTTCAAGAAGAGTTGCTTAGATAGAAGCGATAACCCTTCATGAATAGTCATGATGCACTTTATAAAAGGTTAGTCCCTCATTTTCACTCACTAAAATTCCTCTTTTGCTGAAAAAAATAATACCTCTTTTGGATAACCAGATTTTCTTGTGATTTTCACTTTTACAGGACTCTATTTCTCAAGTACCAACTAAATTAAACAAAACCCAAATTACTGTTACAGTGGCAAACCCACCATTTCCCCTGAACTCAAAACACCTTTTTATTTTTTATTTTTACGTGATCATTAATTCAAAAAATCTTGTCAAAATTGAAACCCTTTGCTTTCATTATCAAACAATCAACTATCAATTATCTAAGATGGAAATGGTGGGTATAGAAATTGGGCATGGTTTTGGTTGAACTTTCATGTCCATTTGTGAATTGTTTATTCTCGGTAACTTATTTGCTACTATCATCAATCCTGTTAAACATGGCAAAATTGGACCAAGAC
Source organism: Quercus robur (assembly GCF_932294415.1). Taxonomy (NCBI): domain Eukaryota; kingdom Viridiplantae; phylum Streptophyta; class Magnoliopsida; order Fagales; family Fagaceae; genus Quercus; species Quercus robur. The sequence goes on from NC_065535.1 coordinate 6,277,887, forward strand.
CTGAACTTTTAAATTCAAAGTAAAATCAACTTGTGATACATCCCATTATTTGGGTCGGGTCAATCTAGCTGGCCCGTGATTTGACCCATTTAATAACATTCAGACCTGACTGATTGTTTTCTTGGGCCCAATATATGTATTGGGTAATACAAGTATTCAAATACAACAGCCAGGGAAATAAAACCTAGATGCAACAGGTCCAATTACACCACATAATTTATTCTTTTTTACAGCATGGTGTGTTACTGACTGGAGCCAAACAATAGAAATTATAGAATAGCTAAAGCCCTTTAATTTATTCTTAACTCCTCAGCTCATAAAGTTTCTTAGCAATTCTTTTCAAAAAAAGAAAAGTTTCTTAGCAATTATAGCCCAAGAAGCCATTAGAACTCCAACATACAATCTTAAATATGAGGAAACATTCAAAAGTCAATAAACTAAAAGGCAATATAAATGGTTCCCTTCGTAACATAATCTCTATTTTATGGGAGAAGCTGAGGACCAAGGCTTAAATGGGGAACTTGACCACATGAGAAGTTAACAAATAATAACCTTCTTAATTTCCAGGAGAAGCTCTTTTGCCATCTGGTTTGCCCATTGCTAGCTCCTCAATAACCAAACCATTTGAAAAAAGTTTCTCAATTGAGATTACTTGGCTTCGCTTTGTCTCTCCTCTACCTCCTGAATTTCCTCAGCTGCAACAGTTTGATCCACATTAGTTTTCCCTTCGGTCTCCAGAGTTGTCTCCTTCTCCTTCTGTTTTTTCTCATCCAAGGAATTTTGCTCAGTGCCTGCAGGGACCCTGTGCACGAGTACAGAAAAACACCCAAGTAACTAACATGTAAACTGTATGAACTTTAACAGTCCAAGCAATCAAAAATCAAAAACAAGTTTTCAATTTTTTTTTTTTTTTTTAAATTTTTCATGTGAAAAATTACGGGTCCACTCTCAACCCATCTCATAGGATTGACCCAATCAATTTGCAACCCGTTTTTGACCCGACTGATTTGCCACATCTACCCTAGTCAGCTAGTATGTGACCAAGAGATCAGATTAATTACTCTGTTGCAGTTCCACTGGTATCGTCAGGACTATCTTCTCTCGTACGTGGAATAACGAATTTGTCAATAATCTTGACAGTCTTTAACGGTTCCTGATCCGATGCAACTGCCTTCCATTGGCTGGGATTCTCTCTATGGTGGCCCGACTTATCCGAATTCAGCCCCTCCCATTCAGGATCCAGCTCCCATTCCTTTGGTACCTATATGTCAACATGGGTAATTAGCAACTACAATGATAAGAATTTAAAACTAGTTCAAGCCGTCAAGTCTTGCAACTCAAGTGACATTAATTAATGTTTTCGACATATACGTCCAAGGTTCAAGTCTTCCACAATTATCAAATTAAAAAAAAAAATAAAAAATAAAAAACATAAAAAGAATAAAAAGAAGAAATAGTTCAAGCCTCCTCAGAAATGCCCATATTATAGTTTTAAGCAATTAAACCATCCTAGAATTACCATCACAAAATGAACCACTAATATTGATTTCTTACCTTATCAACTGCAAGGGTATAAACTTCAAGATCACCCTTACGGTTGATGTGAAATCGTGTAAATGCCTTGTAATCAGCAATCCTAAGTGAGGAGAAGGCTTCATCATAGTGTAAGTTGAACCAGTTGATGCAGATGTGCAAGTAGTTTCCAAATACTAAGGCAACTGCAGGGGTTGACAATACCCAAAAATAAAGGAAGGTGGAAGCATAATAAATGGCGGCACCCCTTCGAGAGAGAGATTCCATCCCATTCTTGCAAATATTGCTCCGTGCCACCGCCATGAGCTGATAGTACATTTCATATGAAATTTATGAAAATAGATAAGTAAAGAAGCATGTTTGTGGAGCCAAAGGGAATCCAGTTCTCACCTCTGGTACATCAAATCCAGACATTAGATACTTGATACATGCTGGATAAAGCCCAAAAGTCCACCGTTTTAGTCTATTTTGAATGCCAATCGGAACTGGAAGGTGTTTATGGAACTTAGATTGGTGCCACCGATATAAAGAATGATTGTCTGAACGATAAAAGAGTATGCTTTAATTTTTTGGGAAGCTAAAAACATTATATATATATATATATATATATTTTTTGAGATCCTCAACATGATACATACTATCTTAGATATCACATTATTAATCCATGAACATACAAACTAGAAAGCAATTTAACCTTTTTATTTGAGTGATGATAAGGATGTAACAAATTTTATTACTTAAGTCTCATAAATTAATGTATCACAAATGAGCAAAAAGTAATTCATATATTTATTTAGGAAAAATATTAAAAATTTGAAAAATTCACTACAAAACATCTACAAATTAATGTGGTAATGAATGCGATTGTTGGATTTTAAACACATAATAAATAAACTTGTCAATTAATATTTTGGGATTTTTTTTTTTTTGTTGGATAATTCAATAGTTACAAGTACAACAATGTTGGGAGGAATTCGAACATTAATTCTCCAAGTAAAAGAGAGTAGACTTTTTAATCACTGAGCTACAAAACTTTTTTATTTTTATTTTTATTTTTATTTTTTATAATTAGTGACATATTAATTTGTAAATATTATATAGTAAAACAGTAGTATTATGTTCACTATATTTTCACGAAAATTTTACAATAAATACTAGGTGGCAAATTGTTATCGGTTGGTAAAATAGTGATGACAGTGGTGTGTAAGACAAAATTCAGAGTGCAGCGAAAACAAAATAACATAGACATACCTTCAGCCATAGTTGTTTAAGTGTTTAGAGAAAAAGAAGACTCACTATATGATAATAGTGTATATAAAAGGGTCTTCTAGTCTATGACCTTCACCTTACATATTTCCTTTTGATGGAGACAGGCCATATATATAGGCTAAACTAGGGACCCTTTTAAATGAAGATTTTCATAACTCTCCTTCCATCAAGGAGCTTAAAAGTTGTAACTTCACGGTGTTTATTAACCAAATGGGTTACACCATTTGAGAGTTACTAAAGGATGTTACATCTAACATGTAACTTTCACAAATAGGAAACTTAAGACATGAAATAAGAAACTTAAGATATGAGTTTCATCTTCACTCAAATGTGGGCCACATAAAATTCTCTTTAAGGAGATATAATCCTACATTCTCCCACTTGGCCCACATGAAATTTAAATAACTCAATAAGTGATTATCATTATGCTATAGCCATGATATTATCCATGTCACTAGTTGTGAAATGCTCCCACTCAAATAAAGAATCCAATACATGAATCATGGCGGTAATACCCTTAATTATAACGAGTACTTCCTTCCATGTATTACAATGTATGGTAATATTTACGTGAGTACTTTATGGGCCATTAATTCTTTATGAATGGACTACCTATTAGCCATTCGGATCCTCCTCTAAACATCCCCACGGATATTGTTCTTTATTTATCCCCATGGATTAAATAAACTTTATATATATATATATATATACTTTATGTGCACAAAATAAAAATCATATATTTTCTTCTCCAAAAATAACCAAATATGTGTCCAAAACATAGAATAATTAGAGAGAAAATAAACACTAAATGAGCTAACAGGTTCCTTATGTCCAAAAGACTTTTATACTGTTTTGCCGGCAAACCTTTAGTTATGAAATTAACAAATATTAGCTCAATAATTTTAACACAGTGGACACTTTCTTTTTTTTTTTCTTTTTTTTTTTTTTTTTTTTTTTTGGTAATCACACAATGGACACTTTCAATTGCTTAAAACTCTCTCTTAGATTGAGTTACTTTATGTCGATATGTTTATTTCGGCTTTCACATTCATTGTCCTTAGAGAAGAAAATTATAGCCAAGTTATCTTTGAAAAAATCTTTAAAGGTCTCATCATAAAATCGACAACCTTAAGACCTATCCATAATGCATGTCTTATAACTTCATAGCATGTAGGATATCTTACATGACAAAATAAAATCACTACTTCCAAGTAGTATGTCACATATTTAGGCGTAAAAACAATGCATTTACTCCCACTAATCTTAAGGTATATACACTAATTAACAATGTGCCCAATAAAACCAAATGGCACAACAAAGTTGGTGTACCTTTATATACCATTAGTAGGATGCTTATATGCCTAAATTTTGCAATATAAAACTTTTATTGGGAGTCAAACCTTAATGGATCTTGTAAACTAATATAAATAACTTTCACAAAACCTTTACCTTAAAGGAATAAATTCTCAAGTTTTTACTCTTGAGCAATTAGATCACTCCCACCCTTGTACTTAATTTCTCATTTGACATATTTTATTCAATAAGATGGGTGATTCATCCACGTGAGTACCAAAACATAGATCCACAAACCCAAAGAATATAAACTTTAATGCTATGAAACTTAAACTTTAATTCTAAATTAACCAATGCCAATTTAGTAGTAAATTCAACCTTCCTATGGGTAGAGGCGCATCATGCATGAATTTACTATAAAACTTTATTCATAAAACTAGTAAATATAAACACTAAGAATCAAATTTTCCATACCTATGGGCCTAGGAAAAATCTCATCTTAATGCTACATTCACCATTTTATTCCAATTAAATCATAAAAATAATAACCTCCCTATGGGGCCAAGTCATTATCTTCATGAATTAATTGCCACTTAGATGCCTTTGTACCTAATGAAGTCTTGTAAAAATTTCTTGATGTGATTATCATCATGGCTTAGGATGCTATGGCCACTCCCATGTCATTTTGATATTCACCACTTCAAGTAGCATCATAAAGATCAACCAATCCTAATATTGATCATGACAGTATGCACTCCAAAATGACATGAAATAATACTTAAATACATGATAAGTGCAAAGAAACCTAAAATGCACTTAAATAAATTACTCACTTGAATGATCCAAATCTCATATGTAAGTGTAACAATAAACTTTATGAAATAATTTCAAACTTACATGCAACACATTTATCCCCATAATTTATAGTAAAAGGTTATGGTTTCCAAAATATAAGGATCATTTGTTTTATCATGCCAAATATATATATTGATCCACAAAAATTGTCTCTAAAGCAATTTACAATTGAAAATTGTACAAATTATTGAGGCATGTTTGTCATATGAACCACCATACTGTTACTAATTATTTTCCAAATAATTAAGATTTTCTATCTAGGAAACAAACATAAATACTTGAATGAGCACTTGATGAATATCAAAATCAAAATCAAATTTATGAACACTTTAAGTGCCATGGCATGTATTTTAGTCAAATTACCCACTAGTCCACATTGGCATATTGTAAAATACTATATGTGGACAATTTAAGATTAGAGAAAACAAAATCCTTGAGTCGCACATGTAATGAAAAACAAATACATACAACGTAACTACCATTGAACATGTCTAGTTCTATATAGATAATAATCACATGGATTCCAAATTAATACTTCCAATCTCAAAACTCAATGGTAATTTGTTACACATATACCAATAAAGATGCAAAACAAAACTTATTCTCTAGAATTTAGAGTACACGTGCTCTATATTTGCATCCAGCACAACTTAAATTTCATCCCAAAATTAAATTAGTGCATACAAACTTTAACCATAGATGGTACAAAAATATACCATGATTGGAAATAATAGAAATTTCTCAAACTAAAATCACTAAACAACATAGCATGAAGGATGGCTCTGATACCAAATGTAAGACAAAATTCAGAGTGCAGCGGAAACAAAATAACATAGACATACCTTCAGCCATAGTTGTTTAAGTGTTTAGAGAAAAAGAAGACTCACTATATAATAATAGTGTATATAAAAGGGTTTTCTAGTCTATGACCTTCACCTTACATATTTCCTTTTGATGGAGACAGACCATATATATAGGCTAAACTAGGGACCCTTTTAAATGAAGATTTCCATAACTCTCCTTCCATCAAGGAGCTTAAAAGTTGTAACTTCATGGTGTTTATTAACCAAATGGGTTACACCATTTGAGAGTTACTAAAGGATGTTACATTTAACATGTAACTTTCACAAATAGGAAACTTAAGACATGAAATAAGAAACTTAAGACATGAGTTTCATCTTCACTCAAATGTGGGCCACATAAAATTCTCTTTAAGGAGATATAATCCTACATGGTGAGCATAGATTATAACAAATAACAACTTGATACTTAAAGGTTATTTATTATAAAAATGTTGTGGACGTAATATTACTCATTGACCTAGTAACAAGTTTAAGGGCAGGTACGTAGGTGCACTGAACTGTGAATCCATTGGCATTCTGCCATCATACTCTATTGTTTATATATGCTGTTCATTGAAGAGTTGCTTACATCTCTTTATATGTTATGAAGTATGTGAATGAAAAACAGAAAGGGAAAACATTAATGGGATGCCACGCATAACCGAAAGGGAAAACTGACCTGAACTTGATACTAGTTCAAACCTGACAAACGTCTCAATACCCACTTCCAACACCAACATAAGAATTAGAGCTACGGCCAGATGTGCAAAAACATGAAGAATTCCAATCATTATCCTTTTCTTCAATGACAGTTTGGAAGGTGCAAATGCAACCGCCACAATTAGAAATAGCAAAGTAGCTATTAGAGACACATAAGAGTAGTCCACCACGTACATAAAAGCATTCCAAACTGTGCCGAAGAAAGCCCTCAAGAAACCGGAAATTGAATCTACTTCAAAAATGTGGTCAAGCTTACACTAGAAAGGAACATGAAAAGAGAGAGAAAAAATCAAATTGATAGGCCTGTTTAAGATATTTCAATTCAAGACAGGAAGAAAGAAGAAAGACATCATAATTGTCACAATAACTACTATAAATTGGAAAAATCACTAGAAGAACACAAATTCACCTGTGGGAACAGAGAATAGACCAACATAAAGTATATGATGCCACCAACAATATCAAATCGCCAATTTTCCTTTCGGAAATTCCAGATATTTCTTGATGCAAGCTGCAAATTAAAAGCAAATAAGATGTATTATTTAAACAGGAAGCAGAAGAAAATGATACAATATGTGAAGTTGGTAAATAATAGGAAATGAAACAACAGAGTCACAATTAATTACCCATGCTGACGTCTTAAAAGAAGGATAAGCGGCTTTGCACTTATAGAAAACTCCACGAGATTCGATAAAATCACGAAACACATGGGTGGGATGTGTAAATGCTCCACCACAACCATTTACTAGCAGATGTTGGGGATAAACTGAATTTGACTCTTTCGATCTAACAATTGAGTGGCGCATATAGTGATGTATGTCACCAGCAATTCGAAGTTTACACCTTTCTTTTAAAATGTCATAAATAAGGCATGAGACATATTTTCCTTTTGATTGATAGTCTGAGCCATTATTTTTAGAATCGCTATTCTCATACCAATCAACAAGCCAATCTGGTTGGTGTGTCATTATGATCACAGAGTTTTTCTCTCCAACCTTACACAGTCAGACAAGAAAAGTAGAGTCAAATAATATAAAGTTTTAGGGGGAAAAAACAAGGGACAAGTTTCTGTGTTACAATTTAGGTTGTGATATCATGATTATTATTGATTATTTCAAAATTTTACATTGTTAAGAAATGATAAATCCAATCAATTAATATAACAGTTATAATTACTCAGAAAAAGTAGCATGTAAAAGAAATGAGCCACTAAAACAAGTCAAACAACTGTACTATAATACATGGCAGTTTTTTCTTCTTTCTAAACTTATCAAAAGGAGAATTTGCCATACAATTCATGCTACATATGACCATATAGATAAAGTTTGGCTACAAACTCAATAATAGAAATATGACATGTACAATTACACAAATCACCAATTGTATAAAATTACTTAAGTGTGGATTAGTATTCTTCTCAAAAAAGAAAAAAAACAAGTTTTGATTATTAAGTCATGTGCAATGCACATTACAAGGACACATATTATCTTCCAATAAACTACATCTAAGTTTGTAATCAAAATTTGTTCTAGTCATATACACTTCATGCTATAAATAAATGAGCGAATCATGTGATCCATTTGTTTTGAAGAGAAATGACTATTTTAAAAAAAAAAAAAAATGTTAGGGTAAAGTTTTGTAAGTGCTGACAAATCCAAGTTAAAACACATTTTTGATTCATCTATTTCAGTACTCAAATACAGGAAAACTTATAACTAGTTATTAGTTTTCAGTGTTTAGATAAAAATTGAAGAATCACATTGAAGAACACTTCACCGAGGAATCAGTTATGGCCGCCTTATGCCCCTTGGGTATTACACCAAGAAATATTCATGTTTTTTTTTTTTTTTTTGTGTGTGGATCTATTTGTGAGCCTTAATGTAGTGATACACTCTTGGTTGCTCCAGAAGCTTATAAACCTTGAGTGGGAGGGTTCTCTAACCGATGTGGGATTCGGGTGAGCCTAGGTGTCAATCACCACAAAGGCAAAAATCTTGAGGTTCCACACTCGGAGATGAGGACAAAACCGTAAGGGACTGACTCCCCAAAGCGGACAAAAGCCTTCTAATGTCCCCACACTTTCTATCCTTAAATTTTACCAAATGGTTATTTTTCGTTCCTAAACTATTGAATTTTTTTTTTCATCCCTATTTTGTCTCTAAAAAAAAAAAAAAACTTTGGGTAAAATTTAGGGACCAAAATAGTATTTTATAAAAATAAAAAATAAAAAAATTCCGCAGAAACAAACATAATTAATTTGATTTAATGCTTTGATAAACATATTGAAAGTCAAAACAATGAAAATACAAATATAGGAAAGATACCTTTTTCTTAGCTAGTTTGGAGAAGAATTCAAATTGGTAGACATCGATATCACTATGGAGTGCAAGATCAAGACCGAATATCCACCATCCCATGGGAAGTTGCAAGGCGAAATAACTTGTCTTTTGAGGCATGAACTACCCTCCCAACCAGCTCCCATGACATATATATCTCGTAAAGGTATGAAGTCCATCAAACCAATCTGTCAAGCCAAAACAAAATATTACCACAATGACAATCTAAATGCAAACAAACTTTAAAGAGTTTTTAAAGAAGTATGAAGAATGGTCTTCCAAGAAAACAAGCGATAAATTAATTACTAATATAGGAAATACTAAAAATTATTTTACTACATTATTCTTAAAAACTGATGTATATATTATAAATTACAAAGAAGTGAGACTTTTGTTAATGAAGCATAAATTAGGGTACATTTAATATTTATTAATTGATGTATTTATATAATGTTTAAAAAATAAATTCAAACTGTGTACAAAGATCAAGAAAAACAAAAATAACTACAATATGCATGCAAATCAATAAATTATATACCAGTATATTTTTTGGACTAAAAAAGACTTTTTTTTTTAATTTTTAAAAATGCATTGAAGCTCTTAACTTTATAATTATTATTTCATAACCTATTCTCTTATAGAACTTGTTAACATGATTAAATAATAAAAAAAATTAATACATACATTTATTTATGGAAAGATGTTTAATTTACTTCAAAATATTATATATTGTATAAAATCTCTAGCATCAATATTTATTTATTGTAAAATACTAAAGGTACTATAAATTTTACTATAAAATGCCTACAAATTGACGTGACAATGAATGTAATTGATGCCACTTCAACAACATAATAACAAATATTGAATTACCTTTTGATGACTAGTAACACATCGATTAGAAAGCATTTAAAAAAAAATTAATATTAGATCTTACTTTTTTCCTTCAGAGCATTTGCATCAGCTCATGGAAAAATTCTTATCTGTTTTAGTATAAGAACTTATTTTTCTATTTTACATACTTACTTTTCAAAATACCTCCATCAAATTACCTATTTCACATTACATTTCATTAAAATATTAATTTTTCTTGATTTTTTTTAATTGGTTTTCTTCCATCTACTCTCTTTCTTCATCCTCAAGATACATAAAAAAAAAAAAAGAATAAATAACTAGATGCAAAATAAATAATGTTAGTTTAAATTTACATGGTTACTGTGGCAAACTTTTAAATTTACACATTATACATGGAAAGATGTAGATCATTAATTTTTAGGTAAAACTATATAAATTCTACACATTTTTATATTATACACAGACTAATGTGAATGCTCTTATACACACTCACTACGCAACTTATTACCTCCTCCTTTTAAGTTCGTGGTAACCCATATTTATAACATCTATCTAACATGGAGTTGGTCCCACACTTATGAGGCCCATCCTATGTGAGAGGGTTATCTAGACTATATACACAAATAAAATTTACTTTTTTTGAGTTAAAACAATCTAATTAAGATGAGTTTAACACTCCATTTGTTTAAAAGTAAAATATTTTTCATAAAATGTTTTCTTATTTTCAGATATTTGTTTGCATGTAAAATATAGTCAAACTTGTAAAATATTTTCCGTTAACCGTAAAATTCATTATAAAAAGTAGTAAAATATTTTACTTTTAAAAACTTGTTAAAACATTTTATAAAAACACACAATGACTCCCCTTCCCCTCATTTGGTGGCTAGGTTGTCGGTTTAGTAGCCAAAAATGCCATTCTGGCTGACCAGTCACCAAAGCCACCACTCCAGTTGTCGGTTTTGGTGGTCCAATCACCAAACCTTCAGTACCAATGGCTTTCGTGGCTGAGCCAACAGTTTTTGTGGTTGAGCCACCAGTTTTCGTGGTTAAGTTGAAAATTTTACATTTAAAAAAATATTATGTTTGAAAATATTTTACTTCAACATAAACAGAACATAAATGTAAAAACTAAGACCAACCATGGTTTCCGGGGATAACAAAACATTGGGGCCCTGGCATCGATTGTTTTTGGTATTTCCTTCTGTTTTTCTTCCCTTGTTGCGGATCTGACACCCCTGGAATCATACTTTCTTTTTCATGACAGGGTGGTTGAAGAGCAAACTCGAAAGGACGAAACAAGCGCCTTTCATATGTAAACTCTGAGGGATTAGGATACCTACAATAAAAGCAAAGGTTTCAAAATTTAAACAACATATTGTCAAACATAATATATAAACATTTTTCTCTTGCATTTTTTTGAGAAACTTGGATACATTTTTCTCATGCATGCAGGGGCGGAGCCACATTCACAGTAACATGAGTAAAAAAAAAAAAAAAAATTGTAGTAGGTAAAACCATAAAAGTTAAAGACTTAAGACTCCAATGCATTTATTGAAGAGTTGACCCCCTCCAAGGCAATTGATTGACCCCCTACGTGTTCATGTTCTTTTCAATTTGCTTAATTACTTAGCCTTTCTCGATCTAGTCCCCATAAATGTTAGCCACAAGCCTACCATTTAATTAACTTTTATTGCTAGCTTCCTTTAAAAAAAAAAAATTTTAAATTTAAAAAAAAAATTGAAAACTTTTATTCATAAACAAAGGCCAAACTTTTATTGAGAAATTTTTACTACTAGCTTCCTTTTACCTTTTCAATTTGCATTTTTCATATTCTGCTTACTAGCCACCCAATTCAATGTCCAATCAAGTTTTCTCACGGTCTCACAATAAATTCTACTCAATTTGTCGACTCACCCATCCTATGCTCTAAGTCTCTCACATACTATATTCTCATTCAGCTCCTCTTACTTTTCTTTTCTTTTGAATAGAGAGCTTTCTTATTTGAAACTAAGGGGAAATAGTTTTAAAATCTTGAGAGGTACAGAATTTTTATTATCCTTCTCAAATTCTATTTTTCTTCAAATTTTATTTATTTATCTTATAGTTTATGATTTTTTTCCCTTTAATTTAATAAACCAATTGATAGACTTTATTCATTATTTTTATCTAAAATTTCATATTAGCTTCTACTCAAAGTCTTCTTAAAAAAAAAAAAAAAAAAAAACTACTTCCAGTCAAAGAACTGAAATACAAGTTGGATTGGGTATATATGATAAACGTAACTAGTACAAGATTACAACATAAAGTTTCGTAGTCCAATTTATGGTACCAAAAATCTTATTTGAAAAATCTCATACACATGCCAAAACTAACAAATTTGTTTTTTTGTTTGACATTTGGAGACACGAATCATGAAATTGATGTTTGAAAATTCATTAATGTAGTGATGAGTGCGTTAGACATTCATACATAGATCTTCTGAATCAGTATGATCATTTAGTTTTGGCCCTCTGAACAAAAATTTCTGACTATGCCCCTATATGCATGTATGTATACATAGAGTAGTAATGCTATAAAAGGAGAATTTTATAGCAAATGCTGTACCACTGAACAAAAAACTAGGACAAATAGAAACCCGAATAAAACCTTAACAAATAATGGCACCATTTGTAGTGACTTAGGTATGTTGTTTGACAATACCTATCAAAAAACACCCTTAACAACCCGTCCCACGTACACAACTGGATGCAATGAAAATGTTCTAAGGTTTCAACTAAAATCATGCACAAGCAATGCATGAAAGATCCAAAAACCAAGTTAAAAAAAGCCTTGATAGATTTTTAAGTTTGCAAAGGGGTGAAGAGTGTGGTAGAGGCAGTCGCTCTTACCAATCAGGAGATTTCAGAAGTTAATCAATGCCCAATTAGTGGAAACTTATTTTAGAGCATCAGTAGACAAAGGTTTATCACCTAGCTTGACCATCAAGAAAAGGCCAACTACTGAAAGACAATTTCGGCCTAGTCAACAATTAATTTTTTTTTTTTTTTTTTTTTTTGGAGACAGTTTTAACTTATGACATTCATTCCTGATAATTGTCTTTATCATCAAACTAAGATATCAATTGAGTTTTTAATGTAGATAGGGATTGAGCTACAAATTTCTTATTTGCCAACAAGGAATTTTACTAGTTGAGCTAACTGGAACCCACAACTTGTCAACAATAAGATGTAGAATTGTTAATAAGAATTTTTATTATGAATAAAATTGTCAATTTTCACCCACTCCCAATGAGTATTCAGTCTTTAAGTAAGATCGAAACCTTTATTTATATATATATATATATATGAAAGTAAGCTCAAAACCAGTTAAAATGTGTTAAATTATCAAATTATAATCATAAAAAGGTATTGTCAACTTACGCAAGATCCCCCCCAATGAGGAGGAAGTCTCCGCGTTTTAAGGTATCTGATTCGATTTTGTATTTTTCTTTTTGGGATGAATCAATTTTAATTTTGAGTTGAGCAAGTAGCCGTGCCACAGTATAAGTTGAGTTCCCACCGTCACCAGTATCTGCCATGAAGTCGAACCATAGTTCTTCTTTTTCATTAAAATCATGTAAATAGTCCCTTTGAGTCTCCTCTTCCGGATTTGGCTTCCTTACTGTCTGATGAGTGATGAGTGAAGATGGAATAAAGGGGAAGTTATGAAAGAAATCATTAGTAAGATCCATATCCAAATTTTTTTTTTTTTTTTCATTTTCCCTACAAAATAAATAAATAAATAAAAAGTAGCCTATTTGCACGTGTAAGATAAAAGAGAAGATTTTAAATGATGTGGTATCACATATATCTTAGATTTGTAAATAAATTTCTTCATGAAATAGCCCCTCCTATACAAATAGCATTTTTGGTTCTTAAACTTGTCCAATTTTTTAGTTTGCTTCTTGGAGTTTCAAAATGGCAATCCAATCCTTAAAATTTATAAAATGATCGAATTTGTTATGCACACTAACCGGATATATAATAATATGTCATGTGATTAGGCACATTTATAATTTTTTATAAAGTCGATGTAACTTAAATATTACATGTTAACAGTACATGTGGATTAAAAATAAGGGGCTATCAAGAACCTTGTAACACAATTGATTAATAACTCCTACTGTTCTTAAGTGAAACATTTAATGTTCAAATCCATTTTTTCCCAATTATTGAATTATTTAAAATTAAAAAAATAAAAATAAAAATAAATGGCCACCAGGATCGTTCACTACTGTATTGTCACATGCAACAAACGTGAAGTATTCAAAGAAATAACATTGTTTACTTTCTAAACTTGAATTTACTAAATAACTCTACATTCCATTTACGTCCCCCATCGGCCATCATCGGTACTATTACTACCACCATTGTCTATTTGTCTATTTGAGTTTTGTCAATTTTAGCATAAAAACTTTTAGTGTGATCAAACATTCAAAATTTCTAAAGTCTCAATCAAACAAGAGAAAATAAATCATTTACCTCAAAACAAACGGAGGTTAAAGTTAGTTATACACTTATACCTGATACATACGCAGGTCAAAGCGACTTAGGAAGACTTTTGCTGATATTACGAGGTCAAAAACAGTCTTGCATAGTTCAGCTGATGTACTGCACCACAGCCACAACCAGAGAACAAAGAACTTAAGGGGGTGTTTGTAAGAGCAAAAAACTTAAAATTAAATAATAATGATAATAATTAAATAAATAAATAAGGAGATGACAGAAATATACCCTGAATACCAGGGAACCATATCTAGAAAATCAGGCTTCGTTTGCTTATTCTTCTTGTCTTTTTCTCCTGACCTGACCATAGAACGCAAGAAGCACTCAGTGCAGCTCATCTCTTACATCCTAATTAATGTCAACTATAAAAATAAATTTTAAATTAAAAAAAAAAAAAAGCTTTGCACGTTCTAAAATCAAGCATGGTACATTGGCACTCACTCTGATGACCTCTCTGCTACATAATTGGCAATGTACAGGCCTACAAACGTTACCCAACACGAGTAGATGAGAGAGATTTCGTCTGATGAACTCGCAGCCTGAGAAAAGGGAAAAAAAAAAAAGGAATATGTATAGGAAAAAGAAGATGACATGGCAATGCATGTGAGCTAAATTTTCATCCAAATATATTAATCTTTTATTTTCTCATAAAAAAACATAAATTTCTATTTTGGTTTATTGTCATTCTTTATTATAATAGGTGGGATAAAAAACAGAATACGAAAAAGTATGACCTAAGGATTTGTATTCGTGTATATTGGCAGTTAACACTTGGGGAGATTCTAAATGAGAAATATAAAATAAATAAACAAACATATAATGACACTATTTAACCCAAAAACTTAAGCCTATAAATTTAGGCCTAACAATTTAATATTTACTGTAGGGATGAGGGCCCAAATATAGGTATTGGGCCATGGGCCATGCTCAAGGATATCAGATAGTCCGAGAATAGGTAAATACTAATGAAGGTATACAGGTTAATGGGCCATGGAGGAAGTCTGGTCATAAGGAGCTGGAAACGTTGTCCGAGGAGAAGTACCTCCTCAACAAAACAGAGTAGAAGTCAAAGGTCCAATCCTTCGTCAAGAACAAGGCAACAAGCAATCATGCTAGTAAGGATAACCATCAGAAAGAGATAAGACAAAAGAAAGTTGGGAAATATTTGAGAAGAAAGTTGTTATCACCGCATTGAATGCTCTACATCTAACCCCCTGACTGCATTAATGTAGAGGTGATACCTGAATAGTAATTTTCAGCCTTACAACTACCCCCAAAGACTTCAAGAAGGTGCTAATAAGACAATTATCAAAGCTAGCAATCTGATCTACACGTGGAAGGCTGAAATGAAAGAAGGAAGGAGAATATAAAGGAGAAAAATCCCATTACAAAGGGATCATCAGAAAATCAAAGGGAAATCACTGTATACCCAAGAACTATAATTTTGTATAAGTCTGAAAGAAATATATAAGAACAAACCATCATCGGACTTATCCGAGGAGAACTTTTCTTGCTCAAAACTATTTGTTTTATTCTTTCCAACAACAACTAACCTACTATGACTACTATCCACTTAACTCATTGAAAGTTCATCTTCAAGCCCAATCTCTAACAAATTCATTGTTTTGGACTCTTTGGGCCATTGATCATCCATTTGAGCTTTGAGAGCAAATCGTGCCCTTACATTTACAATTCACTTTTTTTTAACTATTATTCAATTTAGAATTTCATTCACACATGTATACTCAACAATATAGAATAAAAAATCAAATACATACCTAATGGTGATAGATGGAAAACAAAATGGAATTTGGTGATTACAACCATACCTTGTGATAATAACAACATTTATCCAGCATTAAAAAACCGATAATAATTCTCTAAAAACAAATAAACCAAATAATAATAGTAAGTAGTGTTATTAATTTTGTACCGAACCACTGGTTAAACCAAAATAACCGTGTTCCATGACATTAGATGGAATGATATGCAGTTTTGTACCATTTTAAGAAGTCTACCGTATCAACCCACCGAAAACCATAAAAACCAAGTTATAAATTGTTTAAACTGTGGTTGATTAAAAGACCTCAACTTGGAATAGAAAATCAATTTAATGACAAAAGCTAGCTATCACAATTTTGATACAAATAATGTCACTTTTTGACCTTTTTGGGTGTTTTTGGTCTCTTACTCAAACCTAACAATTAGCTTAGCCTTTAACACGTGTAGAAGTGAATTATCACTGCATTTCCTACTAAACGATGATATTTTTTTTAATTATCTATTTTGGTTCTTGGATTTAACAATGAAACTAAAATTTTTATTAGTTAATTTTACTTTATTTTAGTTAATTTTTATAATTATATATACTTAATTAATTATTAATAAACTTACGGTCCAACCATTAAACTACTGGTTGAATCAGTGAACCAATCTTTCAACCGGATCATTCCTTAAGACAGTTTTGATAACTATGATAGCAACCCGCTTACTCCACAGGAGTAAGCTAAAAGATGAGCACACTTAGTAAAAAATAAAGACAGATTCATTTTCATAGATATTGTCTAGTTCTCAGTTAGTGGCAATATCTATGAAAATGAATCTCTAATCATGTGTTTGTATAATTGCAAAACTGCTCTAAGGACATGTCTAAAGTATCGGTGCACTGTCTCAACTGATCTATAAAACCTCCCACCAACAACTTGAAACCTCACATCATGCCCAATAGTGTGTAAAAAAATTAACACTTGTTCTTTAATGGACATATGAATGGTCTCTTGAAATAGATTATTCTCGCTTAAAATTTTACATAGCGCATAAAAAGCAATAGGTCTCATTCTTATATTATGGAGACAATGCGTATCACCTCTACAAAGAATATCATTCATATATGTCTCTCTTTCATACTCTCAATTGACATGAGGTTCTCTAGGCAAAACTCTCCTAGATCTTAGTCCTTTCAAAAGAACAACACCCAAAGCAATAACAAATGTAGCTGCCCCCATTATGGCAGTAGGAAGTGATGGGTTATCCATCTATATTTCCAAAAAAAAAAAATGATGAGTATGAATTAAATGTTGAGTTAGCGGAAGCTCTTACACTAGATTATTGAATAAATGATTGAACAAAGAGCTTTTATTAAAACTTGACTCTTTGAATTGCAATACTTTACAAGCACTAATGCTTTTACAAGACACACACACCAACTCTCTAGACACCTATGTATTGACACTACACAATAGCTCTTACTTATTTCTTGACTTCACACTCTTCACAAGTCTCTCACACATCTCACTAATCTCACACACTAGTCTCACACTCTTCTTCACATACCACCACATCTATTTATACTAGGTGTAAGTTGGTTAGGAAACCAACTTGAAGCTTCTAGCAACTTCCTTTCTATTGGCATTAAATGAATGCCATTCTCCAACCTTGTAGACTATTCTATAAACATGTGGTTGAGTTTCACTTCTACATAGAAGTCTCTAGAGAAACCCGGAATGCAAGAGAAGGTTCTAGAGAATGTGTGAGATGTTCTAGGAGTTTCTAGAAGTTTCTAGAGAATTCCGGAGAGAAGCAAATTGAGTGGAACTCTAGAAATTTCTAGAAGTTTCTAGAGACAACAGAGTTAGTGTTGATTTCTAACATTAAATGTGTACTTAAAGAAAGCATTCACAGTTATAAAAAATAAAAGCAAGCTCAAAATTCTGCAGTAGTCCAAACAGGAATCCATCAAACCGAGAAGAATAAAATCAAGTATACTGAAACACCCACGAACAAGAACCAGCCATGCAAATCTTAGGAGACTAAATTGTGAATAGAGTAGGCAGAACAACAAATTGTATCATGGAAAACAGAATGCACAAAAAAATTCTCTATATTTTTATTACAAATAATAACTCGTAAACCAATCATGAATTCGGTATGCAGAAAAAATGTATCTTGCTGTACCAAGTAAATAACAATAATCACTAGATCAAAGCAAAAGTTTGCCCATAAGCGTGTAAGATGGTACATAAATTCAAACTCAAAATCCAGCACAATCTTCAATAGCAAACTTTTTTCATAATGTTAAAAAAATATCTACTGAGTTGATTAATTAGAATTATGGATGTCTAAGCATGCCCACATGCTTGACTATCACAATCATCAGATACAAACATCATAAACCATATAAAACACCTAAACTGTAGTCTATTTGTTCTCATACAAATTTTCAACTCAAAATACCCCTTGCCCACAACAAATGCCTAAGGTTATAAAATTTAATACTAAAAAACGTTGAACATGGGAATACTATAATTGAAATCAAGAAACTTATAAAAACATGAAATTACTAGATATATCGTTAGCGACACAAGAAGCAAACTATAAAATTGGGGTTTTTGTAGAAAAGAATGAAATATTACCAATGCACAGAAGAGTAGTTGACCTTGAGAGACCAATAGAAAGAGATCTGTGAAAAGAGGAGAGACAATGAGAATATGAGATGAGAGAAAAAGCAAAGAAAAGGGAGAAAATTGAGAGCTTACCGGGAGACATTGAGACAGGGCAAACGTCAAAATAAGTTGTTTCCAGCGGCTACAGAGGGTAAAGAAAAAGATAATATTTATAGGAGATATGATGCGTGAGAGAGAGAGATTGTTTTCAAAAAAAAAAAAAAAATTGGAAAACAAATAAGCCTTATTTTTCTTAGGGTTTTCCATTGATTAAAGATAGTTTTTTGTTGACTAATTTTTTTTTGTGCTACCAAACACTGAAAAATGTGGAAAACTATCTATATAGATAGTTTTCCAGTGAAATAAACAGAGCATAACTAAGAACTGGATGAATGATACACAAGTGCCACAAAAAGCCTAGATACAAACTTGCAAAGGTAAATTCCCAAAAATTACTGATTCCAAGTATCTTTCTCTATGTCACTTTTTATATATCCATAGATATCAGATCATGATTCTTTCCATTACACTTGTTGGAAGCGATAAAAAGTAAAAATTTATTTTTTTTTTTATAAAATAGAAAATGCTACAACTACAAAACTTACCATATAAAACTTACAAACTAATGTGATAGTGAAAGTGATTAGTAGACTTCAACCATCTAATAAATAAATGTTTGGATTGTTTTTACATGATTAGTAACATTTCAATTCGTAATAAAATTTGTAATTTATCTCTAGCATAACTCTTTTAAAAATGACAATGTGAAGGAAGCCACATGTGATATCCCATACCTAAATCTTCATACTAAGGCACGCATCGTATTGTCTAAGATCTTCATACTAATGTCATTCTTGCCATATTTGTTTATATTTCTTCTTGTATTGGCCAAGAGAAAACCTACACAACTCGAATTTTGAATATGCCTCTTAACTAATTTTAGCAACTTTTCAAGCATTCAAAAACAAATTAAGTCTTTAGTCTTATCGCAAGAATGTTTGTGGGTCTTATAGAAAATTTACAAGAACTATTAGGGTGCATATGTATTTTGGCCAAAATGGCCAAATACCACCTTTTTGCAAAATATTTTGCAATATACCACTATTTGTGAAATATTTAGTAATGTACCCCCTTTTTGAAACTCAAGTTTGTAAAACTCAAGTTTGCTGTGTAACTTAAGTTCCATAAACTCGAGTTCTTTGAATAAATAGATTTCAAATTTGCCGGAAAAATTTTTGATGGAACTCGAGTACCATTAAAAATTTTCAAAGTTTTTCCATAGAACTCAAGTTCCCCAAACTCGAGTACCCAAAAAGTGGTAGATCCCTACATATTTCCAAAACAGTAGTAGACTGATATATATTTCGGTAAACAGTACTATTGTACCATTTTGGCTTATGTATTTTACTGAAAAGCATGGAAGCATGACTCACCTACTTGGCATGAAGCACGACACGCCTACGTAAATATGAAAGCATGACACGCCTACTTACATATGAAGCATGACACATCAACTTAGGAAGGAAGTATGAGACATCTACTTCAAAACATGATTCATCTTCTCTTTGCTGCTAGTTGCATGACTTCTCCACATTACTCCCACACCACCTAATTAATCCTATGTTCAGCAATTCCTACAGAAATTTTCAGTATTCTAAACCTCCTCTTAGTCTTTCTCTCACACTTTCACTCTTTCTCAAGAACCAAGCATACCAACCATTCAAATTCAATAGGTAAGACACAAATCTGAAAGTTTGCATGATCTTCTTGTATCTCAGCATAGTGTATTAAGTTTGCACGTTTTTATTTTTATTTCTTTGGTTAAGTAAATTGTTTAAAAGTTGTTTCTCTTAGTTGAGAACTTGTATGCCATGTTGGCTGAGTAGAAAAGTATGTGCATGTTGAAGGAAAACTATATTTTTGCTCTATTTCGGATTCTAAACACAATTGGGCATGCTATTTGGTTGTCTAATATACTAAAATTTTGTAAATCTTATACATGGTATTATTCAATGATGAGTGTAGTGTGTGTACCAATTTCCATGTTGAAAGAATTCCATTTGAGCATGTTTTACAAATTTACAAGACTAATGTGCACTGTTGTTTCCTATACAGATTATGTACAGCTTGTGATTAAAAATTATGTTAATTTCTATAGACTGAATTTTGAGACCTAGTTTAAATTGAATGAAATATTACATCCATTTGTTTCAAATGAATCAAGTATCAAAGAAATTGGACTAGTATTGAATGTTTTATGAGTTTTTCATTCTGACTCTTAATCTTTCTTTGACGGAATTGAGTTTAATGGCTTGTACAAATTTTAATTAATCATTGAGAAATGAGACTGAACCGAAATTTATAGAGTATGAACTAATCATATGTATGATTGTCCATATTAAGTTTTATGCCAATTGGAGACTTTTAAGTAAGTTAAATTAAGTTCACAAGCAGACTGATTTACATTTAACTTGAATCTGTAAGAGTAATGAAATACTAAGAAATTAGAGACTTAAAGCTTGGTTTTGGATTATTAGATTAGATTTTCATTTGATGTCACTATCCATTGATATTTGTTTTAATACTTGAGCAAATTTATTATGGCTTAATTCAATGGTTTAATACCTAAAAGAAACACATGTACTTCAGTATCCCTTGTTGAGCAATGCTCGCATCGTAAAGATTTTTGGTACCTTCTTATAATGACCCTCTTTGGTTATGCTCATTAAATTGTTTGATGTATGTATGTTGGTTTTGGGAACCTCTTTGATATGGGTTTACAGTTTTCTTTATTTTTAGAGTTAGGTTGTCATTCATGTGTAAGTTTTTGGTAAGGTAGAATTGTAAGTAATAAGCTTTGATCATTCATTTAGGTGGTGAGAACGTGGACACTCAAGCTTCTCCAATCCTAATCTCTTGCATCCTCTACTTTTACGTGAAGGATATGTGGTATGGGCATTTGTTAAGCATGAGGTTTGTTTAAAAATATTATTACGCATTAAAATATTTTGACTAAAGATGTTGTATACAGTCGTGTTTCAAACAAAGATATATGCTTGAGCTTTTGAAATCTTATGTATATGATTTAAGCATATTGATGTTATTACTCATTTCATGAACATGATATTTAAGAATGAAGTGGATATTCTATTATCTGAAACATTATGGAAAAGCAAGATTTGAAAAGGCTTTGGTTTTATGGTTTTGTCTATGGTATGATCTGAACTCGGCCAATAGGAGTTAATTAAATTATAAATATGTAAAGGCGAGGGATAGAATCTAAGATCCCTAGGTTTTAATAAGACCATACTAACATGCTAACTTCTAAGCTAAGCTCCTTTAATGTATCAATCTTTGATGACACTCGTTATTTTATTTATTTTGAGTGGTTTGTATTATAGTTTTTCTATTTATCATATTACCCCCTCTCAGTCTATTATTATTTGATAATTTTATTAGTGGTTCAAAAATAACATTTTTTACATGTGAATATTCAATTCATTAATTTATGATGAAAATGATTTTATTTTAAACTTTTTTAATTTGAAAGATTACTAAACACAAATTTTTTACACTTGTTTATGCTTTATTATTTTCTATTAACCTTATAAAAATAGTGAAAGTTCATTTGCAAGTTGTTTAAAGATTTTTAGACACGTTTTTAGTAAAATTTCGTTAATGTTTGCCATTTAAATACCTTTCTTTGTATTTTATTATTAAATATATCTTAATATTTATGGACCACTTCAAAAAGAGAGGAAATAGAGCACGTGGAAAGGAAAAGTAAATGTGAAGGCATCTGGCTCTTGCCAACGTGTGCATGCATATGTATGTATTATACATGTCTTTAAAAATGAAGTATGAACAGAACTATCATAAAGATTGAAAGTAATTTTTACCACTTAGACTGTTAGACAGATTAGATGTAGCACGCTGGTATTGGATGATAAATAGAGGCTTTTACATTATATCCTCATTGTATTTAATCTCTTTCTTATTTTGGTACACTGTCATTCTTTATATATCATATAATATACTATTTCTTGGTAGGATAAAACTAATAAAAATCCTGTTTCACTCAAGTGTTCCCTTTTTATCCTCTAGTAACCATAGTTTGCTACAGATCTTTTTATATAAAATAATCAAAGTTTGAAAAAAAAAAAAAAAAAAGAAGGTATGGAACATTGGATTGAAAATTTTTGTTGGATAAAATCACACTGCTTAAAATAGGTTGCAGGCATACCTTGGCATAAAGATCGTATATTGTCCCGCAATTTTCATCCCGCATGCAAAAAAGTGAAGAACACACTTTGTCTTTCAAATTTCTTTGTTCAAGCGGCCCTTCTCTACAATGACTCAGAAATACACAGCAGGCTATACTGACAACCTTCAAAGCATGAACAAGTATTCAGAGTTTACATGGAAAAGGGAGAAGTTAACTGATTCGGCAAATCTAGAGTTACCAAAAGTCATTTTAGGACTTACAGCAGAAAATTGGAGAATGGTCCATGTGTCTGGCCGCTTTCGATTCTGACATGAAAAAATGTACTCGACCAGAATAAAGATAAAGTGGAAGACGAGAAGGCAAACAATAGAAAAGATGAATATTGTCAAAAATAAAGACAAATTCATTTTTATTGATATTGCCACTGACTGAGAACTTGGAAGATGATACACAAGTGCAACGAAGAGCCAGGAGACATACCTGCAGAAGCAAATTCCCAAAATTTACTAAATACCCATTGTTTATCTTTATGTCCCTATACAGTCTACACATACACATGAGAACATGATATTTTCCGTTTCACCTGAAAGGGATGAAGTCCATTTTTTTTTCATGGTCAAATTTTTTAATTTTTTTCTAATGGAAAATGCTATAGTTATTACAAATTTTATAATATAAAATTGATAAACTAATATGTCAATTAATTGGATTAATGGATTTTAACTACTAATAAATAAATATATGAGTTGTTTTCATGTAATTGGTAACATATCAGTTTTTTTTTTTTTTTTCTGAATAGTAATATATCAGTTTGTAACTTTATGTAGTAAAATTTGTATATATCACTATTTTAGAAATGACAACGTAGAAAATGTCATGTTATCAAAAATTTTAAATGATATGACACTGAATATATCTTTAAATTTATAATATTTAATAATCATAAAATGAATCAGTTTTTTTTTTTTTTTTTAGAAAATGGATCCATTTCAAATAGAGAGGAAATGCCGTGCAGAAGGGCAATGTAAATGCAAAGGCAGCTGGCTCTTGCTAGTGTATGTACGTGTATGTTTTATACATGTCTTTCATTAAAATGAAGTGTGAACAGAACTATCATCAGATTTAAATAACTTTTACCACTTTGAGAGATTGGAATAGCTCGGTTCCCCTATCAATGGCTGTAAAAAGAAATAGAAGAATCCAAGCAAACCGACATGCACAGACCACCAAACAATGCTGTTGTCATCATTAAGAGTATGCATAATGTCGAAGAAGAGAAAGAACACGCAACTCAGTGGGGCAACCACTACAGCATGTCGTGAGAGCTCAGGTTGGTAAGGCAATGTGTCATTTAGCATTCCAAACTTCCTCAGGATTTCCCTAACCCTCTCCATCTTCTCGGTTATGGAGGCATTTAGAAAACTAGTTATATCCCTTCCAATCTCTTTGAAGGATTCCATCAAATTGCTTGTTAGAACCTGTTGCACAATGTAGTTCACGTTACTTGATTCACCGTACCAGGCAAGCTTCCGATTTCTGTAGAAGGAGTACTATTAAGTATAGGCATTAATAAAAGAAGTACTTCAAAATACTGGACTCCTAAAATAATAAGTCAAAAATTGTAACGTTCACATTCACGGGTAAATTTTCTAAACGAAGATCTACCACGGTAGAAGTTGCACTATACTATCGTTTCAACCAAAAAAAAAAAAATTGCAGTATAAAGAAAGTGAAGCCATGGAAATAAAGAACCTAGAATCAATAAAATGAGAGTTGGTATGAGTGACTACTGACTAGGTAAGAACTGTGGTGTGTACAAGAGTGCGGTTGTGATTATGCGTCTACTCTTGTGTATCACCGTAAGCAAGAGATACTTGTACTGTCCAAGTCTTTATTAGTAAAAAAAAGATTAAAAGTGTTTCTCTTTCTCAAAGTACAACAGTTGAGAAATGATTAATTAAAAAAAAATAGAGAACAAGAATTAATAGATTCGTAGCAGTTTTTTATTTATTTATTTTTTTAGAGACTAAGGATTTTCCAGGGAAATTGAAAGGGACATGCAAATTTGTTCCATATTTAAAAGGCTCACATCAATGAATTACACAAGGTTATTAAGATCAAGAATCTACAAGGGATCGAGAATTGTAAGATCTTACCTATTTTCATATTGAATGCAAAAAATAAATTGGTAGTAACTTTGTGTGTTGAATAATCACAAATTATGAATCCATCCATAAAAAAACAAAGATTTGCATCAATATAATGTAATTTATATATCATGCATCTCTCCGTCTATACTAACAAAACAAATATGCTTAAGTTTGAATACAATATATCCAAAAAGTTCAATAAATGTTTAATTAGCAACTAAGTACCAAAATATTTATCAACACGTACGGACGACACCTTTTTAAGTTTCAAATGTGGTTTCTTTTTTAGATTTTCAGATGGTATGGGTAAATTTGGGACTTCAATACTTGTGGGCCACTAGTAATATATTGGACTTGTGGCTTTAGTTGGGCTTAAAAAAGCATAAATCAAAATTTATGTTTTGGTAGAATCAATAAAATCCATATGATCCTACAAAATTTGCGCTCTTACATGTGTGATTCTACAAAATTTGCAAACGTAATTGTTTTGGTAATGTGGGATCATAGGATCATATAATCCTACAATTTAGATCACGATTTTGACAATCATAATTACAATAGAATATAACCAAAAATGAAATTAATGCACACAACGCAAATGCATTGCTTAAATAAGAAAACAATCATTTTTAAAAAAGAAAAAAAGAAACCACAATTTTCTCTCATTATTCGTTCTCTTTTTCTTTCTTTTTTTTATCAATCTGATATCTTTTTCCTCCTCTGCCAGAGCCTATCGCTGTCAGATAGAAAAAGGAGAAAAAGCACCTAGATTTTCTTTCTAACATGATAATGACTAGCATATGTGGCGTAACAATCTGAACTATTATTCCTCGTAGGTTCCATATGAATCGCATATGCCATATGGATCTATTAAAGGGTGATCCTTAATATCTATTTGGATAGAACTTATTTTACTGAAATTAAAAACGGAAAACTGAAAACATTGTAGCAAAATAATTCTTAAATGTATGAATAGTATCGTGTGGTCCATTTTTAATGAAAAAGTTAGTAAAAAGTGGAGTTTATAGGACCCGTAAACAGTACATAAATATACTGTTCACAGAAAAAAGGGTCTTGCAGCCAAAAAGGAAAAAAAAAACTGAGAAAACACAAACGCAGTACTAATAAGTGCTATTGAAACTAGCACTTAATAAAATATCCTTGGTTTCTACTTAAAAGGAATCAAAATTAGAAATGAACTTTTTTTTTTTTTTTATTTCAAAGAAAACTGTTGCTTTTGCCCCTTCTTCTCCGATAGGGCCATCATAATTTGCAGAAAAATGATCGAAACGAACTAAAATTCTTCAGAATCGAAGCAAACTCACCCCTTTGGCGTTGATAGTCTTGTTGCCAGTGATGGGTAGATGTAGAAAGAAGAGGGGTAGAGAAGAGAGAGAAATATACAAATTAAGAGAGGGAATAAGTCTGTTAGGACCTTGGCCGGTGTGGTTGGGTTAAGGCCACAGGGTTTTTCTGGGTTTCTTTGCGAAGAAGATGAGGTTTTTCCTTATAGTTTTCCTGGCTACCAAACACTGGATGTGGCTTTTCTATTTGATTTTCTCGGCTATCAAACACAGTCATTAATCATTTTTCTTTTTCTTTTTAAATTTATTTCTAAAAAATCAAAGGAAATCGTTGTGGTGTTGTAGGTGATAAGAAAAAGGTAGAAAAAGGTAGACTTTATATCATATTTTCTATTTTAAGATTATATTACATTAAAATAATTTAAAACGAGCCTCATTCATATTAAAAATTAAAAAAAAAAAAAAAAAAAAATTTATTGTGGCCCCATTGACAAGGAGAGGGATAAAGAGAAAGAAAATGAGATAAGACTTGAAATGTGACCTGGGAGAAAGAAATTGGAATAAAAAAACACTAAAACATGTTTAGCACCTATTTCATAATGTCGTTCTAGTTATTTGTATTTTTTAGAAATATGTATTGATAAAAAAGTGTGTAAAAATATATATAATATTATTTAAACACTAAAAATTGTTGTTCAAAATTCACTACCAAACAGACCCATAAGATTTTATGTCTGGTTCCAAATATGAAATTATACTGTTTATCAATATTAAATTTTTTAACATTTAGAATATTTGATGGCATTTAGCACACTTGATGATAGTGTTCTAATTCATTTTCACAAAACTTTTAACCAAATTAACTTTTTAATTATACTAAACTTGTTTTACTTTTTATTTAATAATTAAGATTAAAAGTTTTTTTTTTTTCAATTCTTAAATTCACTGATTACAATTAGACATGGCAAAACGGACGAGTCGGGTCGGGTCAATCGAATTGCGAGTCAAACGAGTTACGAGTCAAAAACGAGTCATTTTAAGCGGGTTAAAAACGAGTTCAGGTCAATCAAGTTATGGGTCGGGTTGGGTTGACCCATATTTTTCGCATGATTTTTTTTTTTTTTTAATGAAGAAAACAACATGTATTTGCCATTTGGAAAGTTATGTAACAAATTACTTGATGTAAAATGCATTATTTTGAATTCACCGCTTATATCAAGAACGAACTCAGTTAAACTTATTAATACTTATTCAATAATTTTAAAATTATACAAATCCTAACATTGCTATCTAAAACAAAATAACAAAAAGATAAGTAACATAAATACACAAGTTTTATTTCTACACAATATTAACATTCCAAAATATAAAAAAAAAATTATAAATGACTTATTGGATAACTCATTTGATAAAAAATAAAAACATATAAGAAATTTACCATCTTGAAAATCAATTTTATAATCTATTATCAATTGTAGTTGACACTCTATTTTAATTGAGATATACATTAAAGTTTGATTACTTACTTATTTATACATGGTCTCTTTTATGAATATCATATCATTGTTAAGCAACACACACTTTAGGAAATATCATAATTTATTTTGAAAAGCCGTTTATTTTGGACATAAATTGTTAAAAAAATAAGTCTAAGCATTCATAATTTATGTTAATTTGATACTTTGGCTTCACTATTTTCACACTTGTGAATATTTCTCACACATGTCTACAATTTTAAATCTATGTTTTTAACTCTATTGTAACCAGATTATCTTGGCATGTACTTTACTATTTGATATCTAAAAATCTTTATTCATTACAGAATGCTCAACTATTTATCTTTCAATTAATTTGCATGCAGTTATGTAAATGTATCAATTGTTTCCTTAAAAGTCACAATAAACAATTAAACCAATATTGTCTTAATTTTACTATTTTTTTACCCAAAAAAAAGTTTTAAAAAAAATGGTTCGGGTTCGGTTTCGGGTTCATGTTGACCCGTAAAAAAAATGAATCAGGTCACGAATCAACCCGTTTTTGCTTTGGGTCAAAAAAATCAAGTTTAGATCACGTATTTTTCAGGTCGGAAAATTCTTACCCATTCTTCCATGTCCAATTACAATTACAATTACATCATGCATGAAAAAGTGTGTAAACAGGGAATTGGTTGTAGTAAGTTCAGAACCACGCACTTGTCTTGTCTTCCAATTTTGACACAAATTGGAGGGAAAAAAAAAAAAAAAAAAAAAAGGATGAACCAAAAATAAAGCAAAACAAATGAAAAGAAATTAAAAAAAAAAAAGGAAAAAAAAAAAACTAACTGAATGAGAAGTACCCGAAAAGACAAAATCCAAAGGAAATTAAAAGGTCAAAAAAAAAAAAAAAAAAAGCACGAAAACAAATGCTTCCGTGGGATTGGTTTGAAATTTTTTGGAAAAGGTAAAAGGAGAAAACACAAATACATTGAACCATGTGCAGGTGGTCACATGGGTTTTTAACTTTTTGGTCCTACTTTTTCTTCGGATGTTGTTGCCAAATAGAAAACAAATGGTCCAACCGGCTTTGGTCCAAAACTCCCCACCACAAGAAGAAAGTATACCATGGAAATTACACTTGAGCTTAAAGTTTAATACTTTCTGTGGGTTTCATTTTTCTTTTTTTTCTTTTTTTTCTTTTTAAGAATTTGATGGGTTTCAATTAATTTAATTTGTAAAGTTTCTGATGATTGTATAAAAAATTTGAGATTCAATCCCTATTTATACAAAAACTGATTGGTATCTTAATTTAATAATAAAAAATTATTATCAAAAATGAATACTATAAATTGAAACTCTCTTAAAAAAAAAAAAAACTTATGATATAACTTTGTATTACAACTTGTCACATAGTAAATTGTGAATGATTCGTGATAGTGAGCCATGTGAAAACACATTTCTAGCACTCAAAACTCACCAAACTCAAAATTATGTCCTGGGCATTACATTACTCTAAAGTTAAAAGGAAAAAAAAAAAAAAAAAGTATTTGGTATTGGTGGGTCACAAATGATGATTAATGACACTTGAAAATTACGAGCCTGAGAAGGAGAACTTTTTTAAGGATAATATTTAAGTCCAGCATTACAATATTTTTTTTTAGTGAAGTACTGCCATGTGTAGGAGTGTCCACGGGTCGAGCTGGGTCGGGTTTGTGCTCGACTCGGACTCGACCCGAAGTTATCTGGTGGGTGAAAACGGAACCCGCAATCGACTCGGAATGTTAGTTGGATCGGCCAGTTCGGGTCGCATCGAGTTTCAGGTTGTACCGGTTGGTTTTAGCCGGACCCGTCGAGATCTAGCCAAATCACGACGAGATCTCAACATGATCTTACTAGATCTCATCGAATCTAGACTAGATCTTGACGAGATCTCGACATATCTCGTCCGATCTAATGGGTTTCAAGTAAATTTTTGCCAAAGAACTCCAAGTATCGTCGATTTTTGTATGTTTTCGCCGAAGAACTCCAAATATTGTTGGAAGTTTTTGGCTCTATGCTTAGGTCGAGTTGCTCAGATTTTAGGAGAGGAAACCCGCCAACCGACCAAAAGACGTCGGGTTCTATGGGCAACGACCCACCACCGACCATCGGAGTAGTCGGTTTGGGCGATTTTAGGTTCGGGTTCGAGCGGGTTGCTTGGTTTGGTCGGGTTCCAAGTTGAGTTGGACAGTCCTAATCACGTGACTGAATTTTAAGAGTATGTTTAGTTGAAAGTAAAATACGAAAATTTTAGTTGGGGCCAAGCATTTTTCACCTAAACCCACAAAAACACTGTCTCTCCTATTTAGAGAGAAAATGCTGGAGAAAAGTGACTGTGCAGGCAAATGACCATTTCTACCCTTCTTCTCTCAGCCACTTGCGTTTAACTCAAAAAAATTTGCCCATTTTCCTTTCTTCTCTCAACAATAACTTCATCTCACTATTATTCAACATAGAAAATAATTTTAAAAAAAAAATACTTGATTGAAGTATCATCGATTGAAAATGAAAATGCCTTTTCAGTTTTCATAGATTTAATAAAATTAAAAATTAAAAAAAGAGAGAAGAAAACGGAAATACCTGGGACTACGGTGAGCACCTGAGTTCATGTGTTTTTTTTTTTTTTTTGAAAATGCATCTAAGATTCGTTGACATGCAAGTAAGAAATGTGAAAGTGAAAGTATGAGAGGAAAATCAGGTAAGAAATGTGAAAGTGAAAGTATGAGGGGAAAGTCACGAAGAAAAAAGAAATATGGGAGAGGAATCTGAGAGATGATTTCATGAGAGAGAATGGTAAGGAATTATAGTGAAAATAATATAGCTGAGGTTGTGAGACCTACCGGCCTTTTATTTCATTTTTAGTTTTATTGTATAGTACTATTTTTTATGAAAAAATTTATGATCACATAATTTTTCACAACTTCTTGCCACAATTATAACATGGTAAAGTGTGATAGGTAAAGAAAAATCTTGGGTCCATATGTAAGTGATAGTTAATCAATCATAATCTGTCACATTAGAGTTGTGATAAAAAAATTGTAGAATAATTTGTGGTTCTAGAATTACTTATTTTTTATTGAGCTTCAACAAGTTTTTATTTTTATTTTTATTTTTAATTTTTTTTTAATTAAGAACCAAAGTAGTTGTAGAATGAAAAAAATTATGTTCCTAATGCAAATAAGTGGTTAAATTTAAGAAAATGATATTGGGATTTTAAGGTATTTCTTATTTTAAATAAATGTTAATTTTCTTATTTAATGATTACAAAAAAGTAAGTGTTGTTCGATAACAAAGAAAAATAATATAAATTTGTACGTATAATAAGTTAATTTTTATATTATTTAACGAGGATAAATAATTCTTTTTTTTTTTACATATTGACAAAGATATAAAAGTTAATTTATATAAATTATTTTATCCTCACTTTTTTCTTCATTCAAGCAAAAAACTTTTTCACCCTCCCATTTTTTTATCCCTACAACCAAATACACCTCCAACCAAACACATCACAAAAAAACTAAATATTTTTTATCTTTTCACTTTTTCATCCTTCTACCCATTTTCTATCTTTCCACTTTTCCATTCCTCAACCAAATAAACCCTTGAAGAAGAAGAAGAAAAAAAAAAAAAAAAAAAAAAAAAAAAAAAAAAAAAAAAAAAAAAAAAAGACATCGTATAAATTCTGTATCTAAGTTTTATGGTCAACTTCAAGGTCAATTTTTCATCAAAAAAAACTAATCAACGAGTAGCCAATAAGTTCCATCTTTTTACTTTTCCACCTTCCTGCCAATTTTCCATCATTTATCTTTTCCATTCCTCAACCAAATAGACCTTCAAAAAAAATTTATAAAAAACAAAAAAAAAAAAAAAAACGACAACAACAACTAAGAAACAACGTATAAGTTCTGTATCTAAGTTTTATGGTCAACTTCAAGGTCAATTTTTCATCAAAAAAAACTAATCAACGAGTTGCCTTATGATAACAAACACAAACGACCAAATAGATCTCTACAAATAAAGAAAATAAGATAAATTAAAATTGCAAAGAAACGCCCAGTGAATCATTAACCAAGCTGATTGACAATTTTGAACGAGAACAAAAGATTTTTGTAGATCTAGCTAGAGCTGTTTATTTACAGTTAAATCCATTATTTATAACCAAATCGAAATACTTTTTATGTAATATTTACAACCAAATTACGATCGGAGAGAGATTGGGGTGGACTAAGTGGTGGTAGTGGCGTAAAATAGATTGAAAAAAATTATGTGAAGTCCAAAAGAGAGATTTGTGAAAGTGGAAACGAAGCGGAGAGGGTGAAAGAACTTAAAAGGAGGTGAAGAAGACGAAAAATTGTGAGCTGACAGAGCCCTGTTTGGACTCCGAGAAAGTGTGATAAAAATCTGTATAATTTCAAAGCTTTTTTAAAAATATTACCGTGATGGTTTTGCATAATAACAGAGGTATCAAAATATTAGGTAGTAATCTCTTTCTTCTTAGGAATAAAAAAAAAAAAAGTAGTGCACGATATTCCCCAAATGAAATCAGAATTTAATAATGAGTCGGATGAATAATGAGCATTTAATGGTAAATATTTAAAACTGGTAATGTTAATTATTATATATTACCATAGTCTAAAGTAAAAACATGAGAGAACACAGGTACCTGCTGGCTCTTTATCTCTCTACAATCTTCCGAGTCGAAGCCTTGTTGAAAGCAACCACCATCGAATTTGTAAGTGTTTAACAATGGCGTCTTCCTGGTAGAAAGACAAAAAAAAAAAAAAAAAAACAAAAACCGACGGGCTCTCAGATGAAGAAGATAATAGAGAGAAATATGGTTAGTGAACTGGGAGTGGACAGAAGTGAAGACAGCTGCATGTTGAAAAAGAAAGCGAAAACAGGTGAATAATATTATCTCGACTGGCGTGTCGGTGCTAGTACGAATGGAAAAGAAATGATAGATAAATAATTATACTCGGCCAAAAATTTAAGTAAAAAACAAAAGGAAAAAATGTAACTTTTTTGCCGACAAAGGAAAAAGGTAACTTTTTATGATCTTTTATTTATATATTTCATACTTTCTTACTCTACGGTCCACAAAGGCAGCTCCGCGTGGAGTTCAGACTTCAAATGGTCAGAATAGTACCTTGACCTGATAAAAAATTAATTATTATATATAAAATTTAAAAATTTATGATTTTATTATCTTTAAAAAATATTTCAAACCACCCTAAAACCTTTTAGGGTCAACATAAATAATTTTTTAGGGTCAACATAAATAATTTTTGGACAAATCTAGCAACAAACTTGATTTTAGACTAAGACATATATGTGTATGTTTGGTTTCCACTTTTTCTGCGTTGCGTTTCTGAATTGCGTTTTTGTTCCTTTTTTTTTTTTTTTGCACGCATTTTGTTTTGGAGTAATGCAGTAACCGCAAATGCTAACTTTCTGCCGTGAACAGTGCACATATGTACTGTTTATGGACCCACAAATTACACTTTTCAGCAACTTTTTCATTAAAAATAGGTCCCACGGTACTATTCACACATTTAAAAATTATTTTGCTACAGTGTTTTCAGTTTTCAGTTTCAGCAAAATAAGTTCTATCCAAACACACCCTATAACTCTACTCAATATTTTTTTATTAAATGTGAATTATGACAAATTTACTATTGAATTATATTTTCTTTTTATATTCTCCATATTTACAAAATTTCAAAAAAATCAAAAATCAATAACTATGTCATTGATCAAATTTTTAAATTTTGAGTTTTTATAGTCTAAAATTACATAAAAATTTAAGTTTATAAATTAAATAGTAGATAACTCTAATTAACATAAAATTTAACATGTGTTTTAAGAACATAAAGAATATGCAGTTCAACAGTTAAAATTTTAAAATATGTAACTATGTTAATTTGTTTAGTGCGAGTTATAGTTTTAGGCTACAACTAAGTTTGTAGCCAAATTTTGTCTTTAAATTTTGGTCCCTTTAACAATATATTAAATCATTACAAACAAAAAGAAAAATCCCAATAAATTTGTTATCTAACTAAAATTTTGAAAGAAATGTAACTTGTAACATTGATAATGAGACTATCATGCAAAGATTTCAAAATAAGAAAATTTATAGAATAAAATTGTAAAACTTTATATTTTTGTGTGTTTGTATTTTAGTCAATATATGAAGTTATCTTTTTATTAAATGTTGGTCAATAATAACCATCTTGAAAAATATTCCTAGAGCTGCCATTGTTGTGAACTTGTGCCACATGATACCTTTTACGTGTTCCTTTGTTATTAAGCAAATTGCCAAGTTCAAAACTTTTCTTACCGATTTCTAAAATAAATAAATAAATAAAAAGCATATTCAAAACTCACCGTTTTGTTTGGTGAGTACTTTTGGTTGAAACAAGTGCAATGAGGTTTGGTTTAGGGTGGTGCTACTTGTAAGTCAAGGTGGTCACAGGACTATCCTGACTTGCTAATAAATAAATAAATAAATAAATATATATATATATATACATACTTGCAAAATTAACCTATTTGGACCACCTTAATAAAAATATTAAACACCCTAACTCGAAAATTATAAGAATTTTGATTCAATAAAAATAAAAGTAGTACTACATTTACAACATTTTTACAATAATTTCACTACAAATCTTATGTAATAAGCAAAAAGCAGTTACTAGTTCTAATTTTGGCTCAATATTAACATTAATTTTTAACCTACTAATAACAAATTATTGCATAAGATTTGTTTTAAAAAACATTGTAGATATAGCATTACTCCA
This sequence comes from Quercus robur, assembly GCF_932294415.1. Classification (NCBI taxonomy): domain Eukaryota; kingdom Viridiplantae; phylum Streptophyta; class Magnoliopsida; order Fagales; family Fagaceae; genus Quercus; species Quercus robur. The sequence continues at coordinate 6,312,569 of NC_065535.1, forward strand.
AAAATAATTATGTCCCCACAAACATAATTCTTGACCCCTTAAACCCAAAAATAAAAAATAAAAAAAGAGAGCCCATATAACAACAAAAATAACCCAAAAAGAAAGACTAGACCAAACAAAAACGAGATAACAAATTATTCAACAAAAAGCCTATTCAAAAAGAAAAATAAAAATAACCATTCAAAATTTTAACTTTTTCAACCTATTACATAAAAATAATCTCTAATTTCATTTTTACTTAAAAAAAGAACTCAAGAAAAATATTGTAGTTTATGAGTTTTTCTTGGCAGTGCCGGTAATTATGTTATTGTGCGTGCCAGAAATGAGACTGTTGTGCTTGAACTCACTTGGGCTCACAATTTATTTGTAAAGTGGGCTTTAAGATTTCCTACTTTGGGTCGTTCTCGGCACAGAGACTCAAAGTAATATTCCTCCTCTTTTCCTCAACGACTGTTTTTTCTCCTTTTTTCTGAACCCTTGCTTCTTCCTAAACTTCTGCTATTTATAGCTTAGGTTAGTGGGGAGATTATGATTACAACCACCGCTAGTGCAATTGAAGGTCCAATATTATCTGTTTTAAGTGGGTGTTTAGGTGAGAGTGGGATGCAACAATTATGGCCTTGGAACTTGGTTCCAGCTTAGTCGATAGTGCTCGGTAATGCTATTCCCGAGCATTTCATGATTTGCCCGGACAGGGTTCATATGTTTGTTCGAGAAAGTTTATGCCGAACACTTCTTAGGATCCGAGGCCCAAAACTTGTTTTACATGAAGGCAGTTTCAAGAAGGGCTTTGGGCAATGGGGCCATTCCATTGGGTCTGGGCCCAGGGTCCATATGAGTCTTGGGATCTCGATGCTGTACAACTCTCTTTAGCTTTGCAGTCGCAATAATTTTGTTCTCTTTACCGACTCAACTTTTAATTGCAGCAATATTATCAATTTTTCTTTATCTTTTTCTATTATCATTTTAATTTTTTTTTTTTTTGGTAAACCAATTTTTTTACTTTATTACTCTTGTAAGAGCTCAAAAATGCCAGACCCATTTAGAATAGTGGAACAAGATTTTACAGGCCCATTGCAACTAATTTGTTAGAGTATGAAAAATGTAACAATGATTATAATATAGAGTGTAAAACATATATTTAAAAAGTTTAAGGTATAATGTATAATTAGTGCTATAGCCTGGGTTGGCATAGTTTTTTTCCTAATTATATGTGGGATTCAAATTATTTGGACCTCTGCTCACCATTACGGGCCGTCACTATCTTCACCATTAATTAAACAGCTTTTGACAAGTCCATAATTTGGCGTTTTTTGAGACCCTCTCAAGTCTTTGATTTGTTTTTGTATTTGGGTCTGAAGTAGAATATTTCAAATTTTAAAGTTGACAAGGACAGCAGTCCAGCGTGGAGTGTTGTTTGCCGTTAACACTTATTTATTTCTCTTTTGTCATTTATATTACCTAACATTTATTTATTTCCTTTTCAAAAACTAGGAACATTCGAGATTATGTAGACCATACACGAAAGATTCAAAAGAAAAACATTGATCTATTCCTTTTTTGTCATCGCTTTCGTAAGCAACATGACGTGAAATTCCCAAAAATAAAAGAAATATTAACGAGCTATGTACAATGTATCCATAATATCGGTCAAGTGCCCCAAAATAATTTTCGTAATTAAGCAGCATGTTGTGAAATTCATATAAAGTTTAAAGAATTATTAATTTATTACAGTCAAAGTTGCAACTATGGAGAGTTATTATTGACTAGTTTTTGAAATAGATTTTTTTTTTTTTTTTTTTTTTTTTAAGCCTTAACCAATGCTCTAAGGCATTGGTTTAGAAACTATTTTTAGAAACATTTTATTAGAAGAATAATAAAACAATAAATATTGTTAATAACTTTTTATATTTTTCCATGAAAGTAATATCAAAACTTTCTTATTATGATTTATTAACAATTATCATAAGAGTATTCGTTAACATGACCTATATAATATATGTGCATATCAAGATTAAAGAGCATAATATATAAAAAATAATAGATAAATAATATAAATATAAACTATATAAAGTAACACCCCCCCCCCCCCCCTTCTTCAACACACACAATGAGTATTATCTTTATAATTCTTTTGTCCTTTTAATTCCAAAGAGTCCTATATGTTATCATGGGTCTAAATTGATGAATATAACTAGCTAGTCCAGCTACAAGTGATCAAGGTTTTGTGTGCAATTAATGATAGCATAAATGTAAACTTGTGATTTCCTTTTTCCTTGTTAAGACCATTTTAATTTAACCAGTGTTGCCAAAGGCCTTTTAGCTAAATTGGCACTTTCATATGCACAAAGTGCTCGGGAGTTTAGGGGGAGATAGTGTTTGAGTTGCGGGATTAGCAGCATGTTGTAATTATCTCTCAAAAAAAAAAATTTAACCGATATCTCCCTCTATTATAACATACATGAATTGGGTCTAGTGCCATTTATACTCTAGACCTAATATAACAAGGTCACATTCCTGTATTATATCGGGTCTAATATACAGGATGCACTTGTCCCAAACCTCTTTCCATTATAAGTATCAAATAAATAAATAATTCTCTTTTTTGCTATAGAAGTGAATTTTAGGAACCAACATTAATGCTAACTTCTTCATTTATATAGTTACCGTTATTTATTATATGGACTTTCTGAAATGTCCTCATGAAACATTCCTTTCTTTTTTGTTTTTTGTTTTTTTTTTTTAAAAAGTTTGTTTTGTGACATTAGACGGAGGATGATGGACTTTTATGAATTTTGGCATTTTGCTTTTATTTATTTTGATTAGTAATGCAACAAAAAATTTGGTCCTTAAGCTAAAATTGGTCTATGTATATACATAGGGTTTTACTAACATATGCCCTAAGGGCATATATTAGTAAACTATTTTAAGAAATTTTGTATGGAAAAGCGAAAAAGTTATTAACTTTTTTGACAGTTTTTTCAATTTTCTATAAAAATTTATTTAAAATGGATGATTAATATGTACTCTAAAGGTATATATTATCCGAACCCATATAGATATAATTAATAAGTAGTATCCAATTATTTGAACCTTTACTTTGCCATGTTCTTTTTGAAATTGGCAAATGGCAACCAAGTCTTTCTGTCTTTTATATATATATATATATATATATTATTCTTTTATATGTATTTATCAACTTTGCAAAAAAGACTATAATTGAGCTACTTTTAATAAATAGGAAAAACTTAACAGCTGTATTAAGAAATTGGTTTAGAAAATATTTTTAAAAGTTTTTTATGAGAAGTAAAATAAAAAAATAAAAAATAAAAAATTGACAACTTTTCATATTTCTTATTGTAGGGATGAAAGGCCCAGGTAAGGATATTGGGCCGTGGGTCGTACCCGAGGACGTCAAGTAGCCCGAGAACAGATAAGTACTAGCAAAGCTAGATAGATCATTGGGCGGTGGAAGAGGTCAGATCATAATGGACAAGTGACATTGTTCGAGGAGTGATCCCTCCTCGGCCAACAGAGTGAAGGCCTAAAGTCCGACCCCCAATCAAGTACTGGGCAACAGGCAATCGTGCTTGGGAGGATAAGCTTTAGAAAAAGATGAGTCAACAAAGATATGAGAAAAATCTGGAAAGAAAGCTGCTACCACCGCATTGAATGCTCTGCATCTAACCCCCTGGCCGCATTAATGTGGAAGTAATACCTGAACAGTAATTTTCAGCCTTACAGCTACCCACAAAGATTTTAGGAAGGTGCTGATGAGATAAGTATCAAGAAGATTTGCAATCTGACCTACACGTGGAGGGCTGAGATGAAAGAAGGGAAAGGGAATATAAAAAGGAAGAACTCCATTAACAGGGGGGGGGGGAACAGAGAAAGATCACTGTGTAACCCAAAAATGTAATTTTTTGTATAAGTCTGAGAGAAATATATAAGAATATACCCTTCCTCGGACTTGACCGAGAAGAATTTTTCTTGCTCAAATTGTTTGTCTTGTTCATTCCAATACTAACTAACCTATTGTGATCAACATCATCCTAACTCATTGAACGTTCAGTATCAAACCCACTCTCTAACGAATTCATTGTTTTGGGCTCATTGGGCCATTGTTTAAACCATTTAGGCTATAGAGCAAAACATGTCCTTACAATTGGCGTCGTTTATGGGGAGATTAAACATTCTTGAGCTTGTTCAATCATGGTGGGTTCAGGACCAAACTGTGAAGGAATCTGTAGGATCCCAACATCAAGATCATTTTCTTAATCTTTAACGAAGGAAAGACTGTGAAATTAGTGTGCACACAACTCATACCAGTAGGAGTCATTCCAAAAGTGGGTACCATGTGTCTTATGGAGAAGATACCAAAAACTTACTGCTGGAGATAGATTATTTACGAAGGAAGCTACGCCGTAAGCAAAGGAGATAGACTCCTTTAAGCTTGAGGTCTTAGACTGACAATGATGACAGTTATAGACATAGATCAAGAACTCCTCCCAGTGAGTCTTTCTTTTATAACGAAGATCACCATCATAGGCGAAGGAGTAGAATCCTAACCCATAGGAGTTTAGGGAATGATGCTATGAGTAGGGCCTTACGCCAAATTTTAAAATCACCATTTACATGGTGGATTGAGAGTGGAAAACTTTCTCGGCGGTTCACTCAGCCAACGTTTACCATGTATAATTGTAGGATAGATCCAATGGAGCATGTTAGTCATTTTAACAAGAGAATGGTTGTCTACTCGAAGAATGAGGCCTTGATGTGCAAGGTAATCACATCTAGTCTAGGGTCAGTGGTGATGAGATGGTTTGATGGGTTGAAGGAAGGACCAATTAGCTCTTTTCAAGAGCCTGTCCTTACTTCCAAGCACACTTCATCGTCGTCATGACAGACTAGCCCATAAGAAAAACGATGAACAAGATAGATACAACGGGACAACTCATTCAATAGGCAATTGAATTAGGCCAGTTTGACATCGAATATAGACCTCGAGTAGCAATCAAAGCCCAAGTACCGGCGGACTTCATTGCAGAATTCACTTACCCCTGTAAGGAAAAAGAATCCCCCATGGAAAAATGGACGGTCCAAATAGATGGGTCAACCACGAAGAAAGTGGGAGGAGCAGGAGTAGTTCTCATACCTCCAAAAGGAGAAATGTTGAAATATGCAGTCAGATTGCAGTTCCCAGCAACAAACAACGAGGCAGAGTATGTGGCATTGCTGACAGGACTAAGCCTAGCAAAAGCTCTGGGAGCAAAAAGTCTTATCGTCCAAGCTAACTCTCAGCTAATAATAGAACAAGTGAAGGGAGATTATGAAGCCAAATAAGAAATGATGCAGAATTACTTAAAGATCGTCCAATGACTCTCACAGCACTTTAACAGTTTAAACTTTGTGCAAATCCCTTAAGCCAAAAATGCGGAAGCTGATTTTCTAGCAAGATTGGCCTCGTCAGACAATTACAATGTGATGCCCAAGCTAAGTGTAGAGATAAGGGGGCAAGCAAGTACAGAAGGTGAACAAGTCCTGACGATAAAAGAATAAGACGAGTAGATGGCTCCCATCATCCATTACTTGAAAGAAGGATGGCTCCCTAAAGATAAGAAGGAAGCAAGGAAGATACAAATTAGAGCAGCTCGATTCGTCATTATTGACAACGTGCTATACAGGCGAGGGTATTCACTCCCATATCTAAGATGCGCTAGTTTAGAAGAAGTAGATTATGTGCTCCGTGAGATACATGAGGGAACCTGTATAAACCATGCTGGGGCAAGATCCTTAGCAGGAAAGGCGCTTAGAGTAGGATATTACTGGCCAACCCTACAAAAAGACGCATACAACATCGTCAGAACATTCGAGAAGTGTCAACGCTTCGCAAATGTTCAGACGAGACCAGGAGAGACGATGATACCCATCTCCTCACCATGGCCCTTCACCCAATGGGGAATTGATATTATAGGTCCATTCCCTCAAGGGAAGAAGCAACTCAAATTTCTAATAGTCGCAATTGATCACTTCACAAAATGGGTTGAAGCAGAGCCAATGACAATGATAACAGAGGCTAAAGTCACAAGTTTTGTGTGGAAAAACATCATTTGTAGGTTTGGAGTCCCACATGTCATAATATCAGATAATGGAAAACAGTTTGACAACCCCAAGTTTCAAAAATTTTGCCAAGACTTAGGAGTCAAGAATCACTATTCTTCTTCAAGACACTTTTAGGCCAACGGCTAGATAGAAGTGACGAACAGAAGCTTGCTCAAAATTATCAAAAAGGGAGCATGGCCTGAAAAACTACAAAATGTCCTTTGGGCATATAGGACGACCACAAGAGTTCCAATAGGAGAAACACCATTCAGACTGACATTTGGCACTGAGGCCGTCATACCAGTGGAAGTAGGATTGACAAGCTACTGAGTCAAAACATATGAAGACCAGAAGAATCAGCAGGAGTTTAACAACAAACTGGACCTAATTGATGAAGTCAAAGAAGAAGCTATGAAGCTAATGCCCAAGCACAAGGAAACAATGGCCAGATACTATAATAGAAAGGTTAAAGTGAGAAGGTTCAACACAGGAGACCTCGTCCTTAGGAAGGTGTCACAGGCAACAAATGACCTATCCCAAGGAAAACTGGGACCAGCTTGGGAAAGCCCCTACAAGGTAATCTGTCATTCCAGAGAAGGCTCCTACTACCTGAAGTCTTTAGATGACTAGGAACTACCTTGACCATGGAACATAGAACACTTGAAGAAATACTACCAATAAGGAATGCTCTACATTTCAAGTTGCCTAATCTTCATATCAATATGTATGACAACCATCATTTTCATTATTCATAAGATCAATAATACATGAAAGCATTATTCATGCGTATTCATCAATAGTTATCCATGATCTGTCATGTGCAATACGTATTTATCAAAGATTATCCATGATCTATCACTATCAAAATGTGTGCAACGTTTAGGAGTCATCCTTGGGAGACGTCTCAAGGACCTCTGTCATTAAAATTTCAAAGCAAAAGCTATTCACGCACAGCCAACGGCATCTTAGCCATCAAAATTATTGATACACAACTACCAAAATCGACTAAATCAAAGTTGTTCAAACATAACCAATATAATCGTCAAAAAATAAAAATGGTTAACCTAAAAGATGCTCCAATACCACGACTCTGAGTCACAAGTAAAATGCAACATCATCATTCAAACATGACTCAATAAAAAGTTGTTCAAACACAACTAAAATTTTTTTAAACATAACCAAGATCATCATTCAAACATGACTCGATAAAAAGCTGTTCAAACATAGCTAAAAATTACTAAGTTGTTCAAACACAACTAAGATCGTCATTCAAACATGACTCGATAAAAAGTTGTTCAAACACAGCTAAAAATTACTAAATTGTTCAAACACAACCAAGATCGTCATTCAAACATGACTCGATAAAAAGCTGTTTAAACACGGTTAAAAATTACTAAGTTGTTCAAACACAACCAAGATCGTCATTCAAACATGACTCGATAAAAAGCTGTTCAAACACGGCTAAAAATTACTAAGTTGTTCAAACACAACCAAGATTGTCATTCAAACATGACTCGATAAAAATCTGTTCAAACATGGCTAAAAATTACTAAGTTGTTCAAACACAACCAAGATCGTCATTCAAACATGACTCGATAAAAAGTTTTTCAAACACGGCTAAAAATTACTAAGTTATTCAAACACAACTAAGATAGTCATTCGAATATGACTCAACAAAAAATCAATCTAACACAACCGAAGGTAAAAAGCTGTTCATATACAAGCTAAGTATGAAAAAGCTGCTCAAATGCAAGCTAAACAAAAAGGTTGTCTCAACTAACATCATCACAAAGGGTTGTCCAAGCATAAAAGAGTTGTCTACTACAACTAATAGCAGGAAATCCATAAGCCATCTACCATCGTCAAAGGAATTGTTTAGTTGTCCAAAACAACAGGCCCAAAGAGAGATATTATTCTTGCCTTGCAAAGAAATTAAAAAATTAAAAAAAGAAACAATAAAAGATTACTGCTCATCAGGGACAAGGTCTGCAGGGGTTATAACAGTAGCCTCCTTCATTCCCTCAGCAACGTCTATGGCTTCCTCTTTCACATTCTCCGCTGTAGCGTTAGAAGACATGAGCTCTTTCTCGATGTCGTCCATAGCCAAGCCAGAAAGGTCCAAGCCAAGGTGGTGCTTTGCCATCCACTTCACGAGAAGATCAAAGCCCTCCACATAATACTTACACAATTCATCAGAGTACTTGTCAAAGTCATTGAAATCCTGTACCGCCGTAGGCCCCAACGTTCTCCAGCTTCAGCTCCAGGTTACTAATCTGCTTGTCCTTCAACTTGCAGAAGTCCTTCTCCACTTGTAGGCTCTTCTCCAAAGTTGCCACACACTCCTTGTCATTCTTAGCTTCTGTAGTGAAAATAGCAACTTTGTTTTTAAACGTCTCGTTCTCAGCAGATAAAGACTTGGCCAAAGGCTCAGACGTGGCCACCTTCTTCTCTAAATCCAAGAGCTTCCTAGAGACGAATAGGGACTCCCCCAAAGCCTATAAGGAAACTTTCTCTCAACAGAAGTAAAGCAAAGGAAAAAGAAGAAGCAAAGACGACCAACGGCACATACCTACACAGGTTTTTGGATGTGAGACGACATCACCTCACTGGATGACTTCGCCATCAGAAGGCTCAGATCATCCACAAAAAGTGCCTTATGGACCTTCAAAGCTGCTGCATCAGCGTCATCCTAGAAGATAGGAAGGAAAGATTTAACACCAGCCTTTTTCTTCTACCTAATCTTCTATCCACCAAAGGCAATCATCTCCAGTGACGAAGTAGGAGAGGCAAGGCACTTAACAGGTGAGTGAGCAGGAGGAATTGTCGTTACAGGGTCTTTCTTAGAAGCGTCACCAGTCTTCTTCTTGGACAAGAGACCACTAACAGTGCCACCCTTGGCCTTCTTCTCTTAGGCCTCAGCTAACTTCTGCTTGCTAAATCTAGTTGTCATTCCTGAAAGGATGAGGCAAAAGTTTAAAAAAAAATTTTAAATAAATAAATAAAAAAGAATTAGAAGAGAATGAAGAAGGCAGAAACACATACTCTTTTTCACAACTTCCAAATTCTTTCAAACCTTAGTAGACAATTCTGACCCAAAAAGTGTAAAAACAAAGATTGAGGAGAAACAAGTTCGTCAAAATCCTTGACAGACTCGAGATACTCCTTTACTTTCTCAGCATGACACTGGTACCTCTTCTTCAAAAGGGGACGCTGGGTAACTACGAAACAAGAACATAAGTAAGCCACCTGTCATCGTCACTTATAAAGGAAGGGAAAAGCAACTGAAAAGACAAGAAAGGCGCACCAGACACGGGAACTCCCCAACTACGGAAAAACTTGGGGGCTTCGTCCAAGTCCTCACCAAGGACGAACTCCCAACCACTTCCAGAGATAAAAAAGAAATTTGGCTTCCAGTTTCGGAGAGACGAGGGGTAATCAAGGATTAACTTAGAAGCCCTATCCCATGGCTTAAACTCATAATAGTTGGGTCCTTAGATTTTCTTAGACGATAAAAATGGAGGAATTCGTCCCTCCTAATGACATCCCCATCATTGGTGGACATCCATACCACCATGCAAAAGACAAGGATCTGCTAGGAGTTAGGCACTAACTGTGCCAGAGCAAGATGCAGATAGGAAAAAAGGTCTTTAACAAAGGGATGAACTGGGAAACGATGGCCACTGTTAAAATTGGCCTCGTAAAAACAAACCTCATCGGTGTAAGAGTGACAAGCCCTTTCCTCGTCAATCGGGATCCTAATTTTTACAGAATCAGGGAATTGAAATCTATCCTTGATCCGCTGCTCGTCCTTCCCGATGAGAGAACATGAGATAGTCCAAGTTTTATTAGGGGAAGAAACAAAAGTGGCTTTCGAGATCACACGATCACCAAACGAAGATAACCTCGTCTCCAGATCACTAGACCTCACTTCAAACATCTTTAATAACCTGGTTACCCCCAGCAGAACGGGAAACTAGAAGGAATAACGAAGAAAGAACGAAAGTATAAGGACAATTCTCCCTTACGAAGAAACTAACTCTCTCAAGATGCTCCCCCTCTATATACTCGAGTAAACAACATAAATGAGCAAAAAAGAAAGCCACCGAAGGACATCTACCCTAACAGCAGAATAATCTACCATGGAAGAACTAAAAAAGAAATAGGAGCACGAAGGACTAACCAGGAAACTCAGGACAGAGAAAGGGAGCTCGAAGAAGAAACAAACCCTAAAACAGAAACTGAATAAGGAAAAAATACAAAGGAAAGGAAAGATGAGGGAAAAATGCAAAACTAGTGGCCAAAACACGTGCGGGAAAACCGAGACATGTCCGTATGACGAACGCATCCTAGCCGCACACGTGGCACTCAACTGCTCAAACATCAAAACTATCATAAATGTGCAATACACGGAATACGAAGCATCAGACGAATTTGTTTGTATCTCGTCTAACAGACAACAAAACGAACAAAGGGGGTAACTGATGAACCAGAAATTTACGGTCGTCGCTACCACAAATCCTCATTCACCCAGAGACGTTACGCATTTATTACACTCATTGATGACGAAACGTAACAGACGGATCAACGGTCACAGAATGAGCTGTGATCTCTAGACAAAGATTCTATAACGCACTAGCCATTGAGCATAAATGCAGCACATCATTGCCCATTAATGGGACACATAACTATAAAAGAGAAGACAACAGAAGTTAAAGGTACACATAAATCACTCTCGACTCATTTTCTCTCTAAAATCTTTATCCCTTACTGACTTAAGCATAGAAGGCGGTTTGGCTTACGACACATCGACGTGTAACTCTTCCCCTCAACTCATTTTGTAGGATTCTCACCTATAAAGATAACCCCATTCACAGCGTCATCCATCCGCTATGACGAGGAGCTCAACTATTGATTTTTTGCATCATCAGTATCTATATATATATATCCCTTTTTCTTCTAGATGTTGTACCCTATTTATGGTGGCATTAGTGCCTCTTTTGTAACGCCTCTGGGCTCATTCAATGTGGGATTTGATGGGTCTCTCAACGGTCCTGTTGGCTAATTCGTAACCATCTGAGATATTGAATGTTCCTCTTTATGGCTCTTCTACCATCGTCAATGCTGGGTCTGGGTGGACAATGATACTTGATGGGCTCGTCTAGACAATGGCATTTATTGGGCCTATCAACATGTGTCATCCAAATTGACATCACATTGGCATATCAAAATTTGTAATGTGTCATTTGGCCCACAAGATAAAGATAAATTTCCTATTCAAAATTTATGGATAATTATCTTTATTAAAATAAATAAATAAAAATAAAGATAAATTTTTTATTCAAAATTGATAGATAATTATCTTTATTAAAATAAATTAAATAGAGATAATTATTTATCTTTGTTGATTATTATCTTTATCAAAATATGATCTTTATTAAAATAGATAAATTGAGATAATTATCTCTAAGAAGAATTTGGGCCAATTAAGAGTCTACTACATCTTTTCAAGTATATCAATTCAAAGTGGAGTTTATCCTCTGAAACCACTATAGATAGAGGACATCCCCACTCATTTTGAACACCAAGTTTTCAAGAGGCCTAAGCTCTGAAGAAATTCTATCTCAAGAATCTTTGAAGAACCTAAAGAATCTTTGAGGAACTTGAAGAACTTTCAAAGGGCTTGAAGAACTTGTAGGACAATAGATCTCTAATAAGTTCAAAACTAGAGATTTATTGTAAAGACCGATCAATCCATCTTCCAACTAAAGCAAAAAAGATTTATTGTTCGAGTCAAGTTCAAAGAAGATAGAATCAGAGGGTATTCTTTTGTAAAAGAATTGAAATAGAAATTGTACTCATTATTCATCAATACAAATTTATATTTACAAACCATATTTCTTTTCAATTGTTTAATTTTCTGCAATTGAAAAATTTTGTGTTTACACATATATAAGCCCGACTCTGACCATTTCTTTTGCATTATTTTTCTTAGCATATACAAATAGAATGAAACCCAAAACCCCTTAAAAATCGTACTTTTCTTTCATTTTTTTTTTCCTTTTCTGGAAACTTTTAGATGGAAGTCACAGTAAGCTCCTATTGCCATTATAGTAATGTTTTCTACAATTCTTGTTACCTATATCGTATGTCTTCTTGTTTTCTTCCCATTACTAATTCAAAAGCTTGTTCTTTTGTTGAACCTCTATCTATTATTGAGTAACATCTTGGTAATCCATAAATTACAGGACACACTAGTCATAAAGCCTCCTAAGAAATCTCCATTGATATTGGTAATTCTCCTTTTTGTCATGGTTTGTGGAGTCTATATTTGCTCAATCTATTTAAATCAAATAAGCACCCATAAAAAAGTCAAATTGCTAAACATTAAAGTGATAGGCCAGTCAAATAAGCACCATATGTGCATTATCCAAAACCCAAAACATATAACAGGTACCCAATAAAGGTTTTTTTTATTTTTTATTTTATTGATATGTTACACATGCCATCTTAGTTAATTGTAAATTTCTCATTTAGATTTGTCAAACATATATATATATATATATATAATTGGCTTTATTCTTTTACAGGGAGTCATGTCAAATGTGCATGCAATCCGGTCCGGGTTCTTTGCTATATTGTCAATGCAAAGATCCGGGAGTGGCTGGTTTGAGACATTATTAAATAGTCTTTTTTATTTTAGTTTTTAAGGTGACATAATCTCATGGATTTCGTTTGCTATTTTAGGGGACATATTCTCATGGATTTCTTTTGCTATTTTAGCATTTTTTTAATCCTATAAATGAGATTTAGTACATCTTTTAAATATTTTAAAGTCTAAAAATGACTTTAGAACAGAGGTGAAATGTTGAGTGACAAGTGTACAATTTAACCTAAATATAAATAAATACTATATATAACAGCAATGAGAATTCTTTTAACGAAGAAAATAACAATGGATTCCACAATTGAGACAGAGAGAGAAACAAGCATACATGTTTGATTTATAAAAGGTTCACATAATGAAATCACATGGAAGATCGGAACTAGATCACGCAGACAGAAGCATTAATTGCTCGAATCAAAAAGCAACCAAATCAGATTAACGAACATACAGGCTCAACAAGTTCAAAAGGAAATTCTTGAGATAGAGAGAACACTGTTACCTGCATGTAGATCAGGTGTGATCAATAGAAAAGAAAATGAAGAGACGTATTGAAGATAAAGAGAGGCAAGGAAGATTGCTGGAAGTTAACAACTTTGTAAGTTTGTATACATTTAGTTTAATTACAGAAATTATTTTGGTACCCTATTGACCCATATTTCAGACACCAATTATTTTGGCTTGATAGTCCCTTCACAAGTACAAAGTTCTCGTGGAGTGAGGTTAAAAACCAGAATTCAAGTTTTTAGAAGAAAGGTTTACACACATATACTTTTAAATTAGGCTAGAATAAAATTTTTATATTGTATAAAAATAATAAAAAAAAAAGATATATACATAGCTTGTTGATAATTCTTTAAACTAGGAATTTGAAGGAAAAAAAAATGCTAGGTGCTACGTACACTCCACGCTGGAATATATATATATATATATATATTCTTTTACATGCATTTATCAACTTTCCAAAGATTATTACTTTTGGGCTCATCTCAAAACATAAACCGCGAAGAAAGGAGAGTTTTTAAGGTAAATATTGTTAAAATCTGAATTAATTTATAGGCTTTATGTTTTTTGTGCTAAATCTTTCAGCTAAATGAAGAGAGATGTTGGCATAGGATACAGGAGACAGAAAAAAAGAAGTTGAAATTCGCCACATTACCGAATTCAATCCCAATTCCTAAAGCTTTTCTTGAGATCTAGTTTCTAATGTTAGCTTTAATGTTAGTTTTTAAAAGAAACAAAAACTTATCTTTTAAATAAAGAGAAATGCTAATAAATGCCCTTAAAGTAATGCTTAATAATTCATTTAAAAAAAGTTTATATAGAAGAAAAAAAAATTATTGTTTTGACAGTTTTTTTCATTTACAATAAAAATGGTATTAAAACTTTTCTAAAATAGATGGTTAATAATTATTCTAAGAGTACCCATTAACTAACCGGTTAACTAATAGTAAAATGGTAACATTGGAAACTAGTTTTTTAAAGCTCGGGAAGCTTTGGGAATTGGAATTGAATTCTGTAATATGGATGCCAAATTTCAATTCCATTTTCTTTCTCCTCTCTTATGCAAATTTAGCAATCATGGGTGCCATTTTTCTGAGCAATTAGGTACGTGTCAAATTTTACTTCTCTCTTCATTTCGCTAAAAAGCCTTTAAACTCATATTGTAGCAATATTTATTATCCGAAAGACTTGAAGTCTAACAGTATAACATCACGAATTAGATTATAGACTTAATGATGCCTCAACCATATTTCTTTTTTCTTTTTTTCCAATATCAGTAACAGAATATGCTTGCCTTGATCTGATTTTTTCAAGCAAAAGCCCGACTCTGGTCATTTCTTTTGCCTTATTTTTCTCAGCGTGTGCAAATAGAATGAAACCCAGAATCCATTTAAAATCATACTTTTCTTTCATCTTTTTTTATCCTTTTCTGGAAATTTTTAGATGGAAGCCACAGTAAGCTAGCTTGCCAATTGTAATGTTTTCTACGATTCTTGTCACCTATATCATATCTGTTCTTGTTTTCTTCCAATTACTAATTCATAAGCTTGTTGTTATGTTGTAACCTCTATCTATTATTGAGTAACATCTTGGTAATCCATAAATTACAGGATAGAGAGGTCATAAGGCCTCCTAAGAAACCTCCATTGATATTGAGGATGATGGTAATTCTCCTTTTTGTCATGGCTTGTGGAGTCTACATTTGCTCAATCTATTCAATCCAAATAAGCACCTATAAAATAGCCGAATTGCTAAACATTAAAGTGATGGACCAGCAGTGTAATGCTACAAATGTTAAACCATCTGAGATTCCCTATGTGCATTATCCCAAACCCAAAACATATAACAGGTACCCATAAAGTCTTTTTTTTTCAATTATTGATAAGTTACACATGCACTCTATCTTGGATAATTGTAAATTTTTCAATTTAGATTTGTCAAACATATATAATATTATTGGATTTATTCTTTTACAGGGGGGAATGTGCATGCAATCCGGTCCGGTTCTTTGCCATTTTGTCATTGCAAAGAACCGGGAGTGGCTGGTTTGAGACATTATTAAATAGTCATATTAATGTAACCTCCAATGGAGAAGTTTTTACACCTAGAGAGAGAAGGAATAATATCACTACTATTGTGAAGACAATGAATAAAGTTTATAGACTTGACTGGTTCAATAGTGCTTCCAAGAATGAGTGCACAGCTGCGGTTGGGTTCAAATGGATGATTAATCAGGTGAATAGCATAGTAGAAGTTGGATTACAGATTGAAGTACTTAGGATATAAATATTTTGTTCAATATAACATATGTTCTTTGTAGCTTAATCTCTTTATTTTTGTTTTGTCATTTTTAAAGTAATTTCCAGCAAAAGACACTTATATCACAAGCCAAAACATTGACTTAAATTCTTCCTATTCAATAAGTTTAGGAAGATAATATTTTTCAAAAAAAAAAATTCCAATTGCTTACAAAGTTTTTTTTTGATGGGTGCATGTCTGTAATAGACTAGAGTAAAATTGATGTTGCTATTAAAAAAATAAGTCATATCAACCGAAATGAAAAATGTCAAAGTCGATTGCGGCAAATTGTTTGTTGCATATATTTACTAATTCGCTTAATACTTGGCAGGGTTTTTACCGGCATCGCAGACAGATACTGAAGTACTTTAAGAAGAGAGGAATTTCATCAATATTCCTCTTTAGAAAGAATATACTGCGCAGGATGATCTCTGTGCTTGCAAACTCCCATGACAAAGATGCTAGGTCACTCAATGGAACCCACCAATCTCATGTTTATTCGCGAATGGAGGTCTCTCTCTCTCTCTCTACATAAACAAAACACATGGATGTGAGTTTCACCTTTCAAGTGATAATTAATCTCACAGTTATATGGATTGCAGGCTCGTATACTAGCAAAATACAAGCCAACAATCAATGCAACATTACTTTTATCCGAGCTACGACAAGAAGCAGAAGAAACTGCCGAGACTATAGATTTCTTTAAGAGAACCCGCCACATGGTTCTCTACTACGAGGATCTTATCAACCGCACGGTTAGCTTTTTATTTTTTATTTTTTATTTTTTATAATTTGATAGTTTCAACAATATGGCAGAAGGAGAACCCTAAATGACTAAGTTGGAAATATCATAAAGTGTTAGTTAAACTACAACACTATTGACGGCATAGTTAGCTTATATACGAGCAAACTTATGATTGGCACTTCCCTTTACCTATGTCAAATTGTAATGTCTATATATGTCTTTCACTCTGCGCAGAACCTTAACTTTAAGGAGGTCCAAGAATTTCTAAGGTTGCCATACAGAGAGCTTTCGAGCAGTCAAGTTAAGATACACACAGCCCCCTTGTCGATGCAAATTCAAAACTGGGAAGCTGTCCGAGAAGCATTGGAAGGGACATCATATGAGAGATTCCTCTATGAAAACTAACGTAGGTGGTCTTCCAAACAGCACTAGATATTTTGTAGATTACAACTCGGCAAATCAAAGTTTGTCATCATTTATCACAAACAATTTTGGCTACAGCAAGAAAGCACAAACCTTGTAGATCCTAAAGTCTTTTTGGTTCTGTTAATTGGCGTACCTCTTTTTAGAATGTTTATCTTGTTAATGCAAATTTGCAAGATTTTGTCCGTTTGCAGCATACTTGTAGATAAACCAGAGGAATTAATGGACAATTCACAGCAAGAATCAGTATTTTTTTCCCTTGTGAAGAAACTCAAGGAATTCAGAATGTGGCTTACTATTATTCTGCATTACTCTCCAGCAGAAAATTTTAGAACCACCGTGACCCATTGCTGGGAAAAACGAATGATTATTTGAAACTTTTTCTTTTTTGGGGCTGAAAAAATGCTCAATGTTACACTAATAACTTCGAAATCACCTGTATTAGTCAAGTTAAAGATAGATAAATTTTTACATGATTAGCTTTGTATTTCATTATTATAATTTTTTTTCTGACACCTCTTTCTCTCATCAAGCTCTCTCCCTCTCTCTCTCTTTATGAAGATGATAATAAAAAAAGAATGAAAATGATTATTAAAATAAAATAAAATGTAAAATAGGTAATAAATGTAAGTTTTTTCTTTTTTTCAAAGGTTGTGTAGAATAGAAAAAGTAGAATACAATTTACGTGGCAAACGAAAATATCGGACATCTATTTTATACGAAAGCAACCAGATCTTTCCAATGTTAGCCTTCAAGGGCATTCACAACACCAAGTCCTGACCAATTTTTAAAATAAAATAAAATAATTTAAAAGCAACCTGTGATCTTAATAACCATCGCATATTTTACTATACAACAATCTAGAAAGAAACCTATTTAGTAAATACTAGTTAGTTAGACACCTAATCTGAGTCCTAAGAACACTTGGGGTCCATGTGAGACAGATCTAATAGCACTTAGCGCCCTATATATAGGCAGCAGACAGCTGGAAAATAGAACCTCAAGAAGTATAACATTAAATTTTTCTTTTTCCTCTTTTTTTGATTTTTTTTTTTTCCATTGCTTCCTAGGACTACATTAATATTACAATTGAGAAGCACAGGTCACTGATTGACTGACCCATTACTTGATCCAATATCAGATTTATCAGTTCTCTGTATAACAAATTGATCAACAATCTTAACAGTATGAAGTGGGTCTTGATGAGTAGCAGCTGCACTCCATTTGCTGGGGAACTTATTAAGGTGGCTAAACTGCCGAGATTCTTTTGACTCCGCTTCCCAATCAGGGTCCAGCTTCCATTCCTTTGGGACCTGCTTGTCAAAAAAGCGTTTGTAATAAGGGTTAGACAACTTCCAAGTGTTCCCGAGAATGTGTAGTTGTTGCATTCGACAGTATTAATATTGAACTATAAAATATTCAGTAATATAATGTTTCTTTACAAAGTGTTCTTCAAACTTCAATTTCTCAATTACCATCACAAATATGTCCAGCTTGGAAGTCTTACAAACCACTTTTTTTTTTAACGCAGAGAACCTTTCTAAAAAAAAGTCCTTTGGACTTGCTTCTAGCCAGTAAAACCTACGAACAATTGACCCCACCCACTAAAACCAGTTGTCAGGTAATTCAAAGGCATTCACCCCTGCAGGCTAAGCAGTTTCTGCTCATGCTCAGGGGCCGGGACTTACAAAACAATTTTAAAAGGAAACCACTCTCTAGTTTAAGATCCATTGACATCACTTGACACATTTTGATTCACTTGATTGGTTAATTTCTCTAAAATCACAGAATATGCTGATAATGGATGTCTTGCTGATTGCTGTAAGATGCAAAGCTCTAAGGGCAATTATAATTATCTTACTCAGTCAAAACATGAATGCCATAACATTGTTTTAAAATAGAAGACAAGAAGTTTGCTTATAAATTGCAAGAGCTATCCTTCTACTTTAATAAGAACAGTTTTTGGGCTAATCATAACAAAAAGCGGGATAGTAGCTTAGTTTATTAAAAGAAAATTAATATAAGAATAAAGGGGAGAGGCAGGTTTTATAAGGTCCACAATCTGGTACACTAGATGAAAAGCCCTAACCATTATCACCTAATTATTAGCTCTAGACCTTGGTTCCTACATCAAGCACAGGGCTGACTGTAAGAAAGACTTCATCAGGTAGAGCAAGTAGAAAATAACATTGTAATGCTGGTGATCTGGAATATAATGCAATTCCAATCCTAGTTTATTGGAGGGAGTGGGGAATAAAGTAACGAGTCAGTGGAGAAAAAAATCATCACATCAAAGGTACTTAATGATTTACTCACCTTATCAACAGCAAGGGTGAAAACTTCAAGATCACCATCAGACTTGATATGGAAACGAGTGAATGCTTTATAATTTGCAATTCTTAAAGAGGAGAAGGCTTCATCGAAGTGTATGTGAAGCCAGTTTATGCAGATGTATAAGTAGCTTCCAAACACCAAGGAAACCACAGGGGTTGAGAAGACCCAAAAGTAAAGGAAGACTGAAGCATAGTATACATAAGCACCGGCTCGAGAGAGTGAATCTATTCCATTCTTGCATAGGTTGCTCCGTGTTACAGCCATGACCTAATTATACTTCTCCATTAATATAGACGAATATGAAGCACATTTCGGGAACACACAAAAGATTCTCTTACCTCTGGAATATCAAATGCAGACATGAGATACTTGATACATGCTGGATAAAGGCCATAGGTCCATTGTTCTATACGAGCTCGAAGGCCAGTTGGATCTGGAAAGTGCTCACTTTCCACCGTGCGGTACCACTGATATAAAGTGTGATAACCTGGGATGAAAAAAAATTTGATATTATCAACACGTTAAACCACATCAGTCACTGTAATTCTCAATCATAACACTGTTTTTGTTACTATTGTTGTACCAATAATTAAATTTAAATAGCCAAACTAAAATTTCGGTTTCATTAAATTTGTCACAGTTTCAATTTCATCC
Organism: Quercus robur; assembly: GCF_932294415.1. Lineage (NCBI taxonomy): Eukaryota > Viridiplantae > Streptophyta > Magnoliopsida > Fagales > Fagaceae > Quercus > Quercus robur. Next base: position 6,332,290 of record NC_065535.1, read on the forward strand.
TTCAACTTTCTATAAATGTCTCTCAATATTAATTGTCAATTTCATTGCTCAACTTCAAAATCAAGTCAATTTTATCCACAAAAGTTGACTAACGATAAAATTGACTTGGTTTTGAAAGTTGAGGAGCAAAATTGAAACTACCCCCATTGTTGGAGGACCAAACATGTAGTGAGTAAAAAAAAATGAAATCTAGATTCTTGCAGTCATGACACAAATGTCATCTCTCAATATTAATTGTCAATTTCATTGCTCAACTTCAAAATCAAGTCAATTTTATCCACAAAAGTTGACTAACGATAAAATTGACTTGGTTTTGAAAGTTGAGGAGCAAAATTGAAACTACCCCCATTGTTGGAGGACCAAACATGTAGTGAGTAAAAAAAAATGAAATCTAGATTCTTGCAGTCATGACACAAATGTCAAGCTCCAAACTTGTCATATGCATAGGAATATATATCATACAAATAATGATAAGCCAATGAGCTCTAACTTAACCAGCAGCTCCTCCGACCATAAGAATGGGTGAAGGATGAGGTCATCCGTCATTGGTTCAAGACCCACTAGGTAGGTGTGTAAATTACTAATAAGAAAACTAATAATGATATTAATATAATTAACTTTCCTCATCTCCATACGGAACATATAAAATTAATAATGAATTTTGCTGCTGCTTGTAATATAAGCTGGAAATGCTTCTAGACCTTACCAAAAAAAATATATATATATGAAACAAGCAAATTTCTAAGTAACACATGAGAGGAAAAAAAAGAAGTCACCTGAGGTTGCTAGTAGTTTATGCTGGACACACGTCTCAACACCCAGTTCCAACAGCAACATAAGAATTAAAGCTGAAGCCAAGTGAGCAGAAACATGAAGAACTCCGATTATTACCCTTTTCTTCCGAGACACTTTCGGGGGTACAAATGTGATTGCTACAATTAGCAATAGCAGAGCACCTGCTAAAGATACATAAGAATGTTCCAGCATGTATATAAAAGCACTCCACACTGTGCCGATGAAGCTCCTCAAGTGACCTGAAAATGAACGCTCTTGCAAGATGTGATCGAGCTTGCACTAGAGAAAGAGAAAAAAAAATGTCACCTCTCCGTAACACAGTAATATTTGCCATGTTATAAGCAACTAAATTAACTGCTTGCACACAAGGAGGGAGACGAGAAAGCCAGCAAGGTACAAGCTCTTTCAAAAGAGATTGTGTGGGGGGAGAAAATTCCGTACTCATCTCTGTTCAAAGATGCTATCTAGATAACTACCATAGATGAATATACACACAGAACTTAACAGAAACCCACCTGTGGGAACATAGAAAAGACCAATATAAAGTATATAATGCCACCAATAAAATCAAATTGCCAATTCTTCTTCCGAAACTTCAAAATATTTCCCAGTGCAATCTGCATAAAAATAAGAAATATATTAGTGCACCAACAATTAAAAGGAGAATGATAAAATTTTGAAGGTCTTATCCAGGAAATGAAAGCACAAAAAAATATGTTCCACATTTACCCTGCTTGAATCGACATACGAAGGATATGCAGCCTTGCACTCATAAGAAACTCCTTGAAATTTTTTAAATTTACTAAAAACATGAGTGGGATGCAGAAATGCCCCACCACAACCATTTACTAGTAGGTGTGGCACATGAACTGGCCCATCTGATTTAACAGAGGAATGGCGCATATAGTGATGCAGGTCCCCAGCCATTCGAAGCTTGCACCTTCCTTTCAAATAATCAGATATCAGGTGCGAGATATTCTTCCCAGACACGTCATCCCAATACCAATCAATAAGCCAACTTGGTTCATGTGTCATAATGATCACAGAGTCCTCATCACCAACCTTGATCAAACAAGGTGAGTTAACGATGTTAGGGTCAACCAGGAAAAATGTTTATATAAGTAAAAAAATTATCAGCATAGAATATATGGACATGGACACAAGTGTCATCTTTAAAAAAAGATTGTGTCGAACATGACAATTTCCATATAAATCTCGACATATGGACCAGGCTATGTATCTGTGTTCTGACCATTTATAATAATAAACATGTATACTCACATATATTTGATTACCAATTTCTGTGCATAAGCACAATCATTTGTACGGCAATTTGAACAGTGATCATGCATTAGTTTCTTAAAAAATTTGCATAACACTTAAAACTTTTCTTGAGTATTTATCATTGTCCAGGCAAACCCTGAACAGGGGTTGACATGAGCACCATGTCCAGCAAGCAAGATTTCAATATGAAACTGTCCAAGACATCATAGCAGATAAGTAAATGCCTATTGAGTGAACACAGAGGATAGAAGCAATCTACGCCATTTAGTAAAAGAAGTGCTTTCCACTGAAAAGCTCTGGTTAAGTCCCTTATTACATAAGGCATCACAAGCGCCTTGCCTTCTGCCAGAAAGCAAAGGCAGAAAGAAAATATGGAGCAGGCCATGATAAAATTACTTCAAAGGTGGACAGTTCAAAAGGGAAAAGTCAGAAGCAGAAAGAGCATTAACATTGGAACACTCAATGATGCAGGAAGCACAAGCAAAGATTCATTTTAATTTAAACTCATTTAATTTTGCAAATCAATTGTATTTTTATTGGTCAATTGTATTTTATTCCAGGCCCTAGCGGTTGATTGGGTTTATTAGTATTTTGTTTAAAGTCAAAGGTATTTTTTGTAATTCAATAATTGAGAGATCCCAAGTTATTTAGTATTAGAATTTCCTACTTCAATTAAAATTAGGGTTTGGTAGTCTTATAAGCAAAGTATTGTACTCCTTTGGTGGAGGGGATTATTTTGATTAATAAAATTTCTATTGAAATTTTCCCAATGGTCTGGAGCCCACTCAAACCAATCCTAAGTGCTGACTCCTAGAGGCTTTCTCTTGCTTTGTGCTGATTCAAGGCAAACCTAAGTGTTGACTCCAAGGTTATCTATCCTTTATTTTCCTGTTATTCTATTTTTGTGTCACAATCTTATGCTTTGTCCTATGTCGCTCAAATATTATGATAAAGTGGAAACACAAGGATGTACACTAGTTAGTAGTAGCATCATAAAATTACATGATTTCCGGATATATAAAATTAGCTATTTCAAATGAGAAAAAGGATTTGGTCATGCACCAATTGAGACTCTGCACCAGTTTGAGGCCTGGTGGTTGACAGACCTCATAATCACGGCGGTGCAAAAATTAAAGGCAAAGTAACCACAGGTATTCCCAAAAGAGAAGCCTCAACTTCCTATGCGTCAGTGGTGGCGGGGAAACGGAAAAACACCAGGGGTGGATAATCTAGATGCGAGAAAGGAGTTAGTGGGTCTTTCAAATGAGGAACAGATTCGGCGTCTTCAACTCAAAGGAGACATAGAACAGTTGGCTTCTCTTGAGGAGACTTCCTGGAGGCAAAAGTCTCAAGCCTTGTTTGTGAAGGAGGGCGATAATAATACTCGGTTTGTTCATAGATTAGCAAACTCTCATAGAAAGGCTAATCAAATTAAAAGGATTGAGGTGGATGGTGTCCTTTATGAGGATGAGTCTGATGTGCGCTCTCAGATAGTTCTCTTTTATCAAGGGTTGTATAAGGAAACCAAGGTGGGGCGTCCTACTATGGATGGGTTAGATTTTGATTGTATTGAAGAGGATGAGCGGTTATCCTTAAAGAAGGAGTTCACAAAGGAGGAAGTCATCCAAGTATTAAGGGAGATGGAGGATGATAAAGCCCCTGGTCCTGAATCTTGATGGTTTCACCATAGCTTTCTTTCAGAAATGTTGGAGTGTTGTGGAAAAGGATGTAATGAATTTTTTGATAACTTTCATCGGCACTATGTGTTTGAGCGGTCTATGAATGCTTCTTTCCTCACTTTAATTCCTAAGAAGTGTAATGCCGTTAACATCAAGGACTTTTGCCCCATTAGTTTGGTGGGTAGTGTGTACAAGCTGTTGTCCAAGGTGTTGGCTAATAGGTTGAGGGTGGTTTTGGATAAGCTCATCTCTGAGACTCAAAATTCGTTTGTTGGCGGAAGGCAGATTATGGATTCAGTGCTTATTGCAAATGAATGCCTGGATAGCAAGTTGAAGAGCAGAATTCCGAGTGTGGCTTGCAAGCTGGATATTGAAAAAGCTTATGATCATGTGAACTGGGAGGCCTTGTTTTATTTGTTGGACCGGATGGGTTTTGGGTTTAAATGGAGGGGGTGGATTAAGGCTTGCGTTTCGTCTGTCCGTTTTTCAGTCCTAGTTAATGATTCCCCTAAAGGTTTTTTTGGTAGCTCTATGGGTTGAGACAAGGGGACCCACTATCACCGCTTTTGTTTCTTTTGGTAATGGAGGTTTTAAGTAGACTCTTAAAGAAGACAAAGGAATGTAATCTTATTCGGGGTTTTCATGAGGGAGTTGGGAACTCTGTTGGTGTGAGTATTTCCCATCTGTTATTTGCTGATAACACTATCTTATTCTGTAATGCCTCTAGGGAACAAATGCTGTCCATAAGGTTGGTGTTGTCTTGTTTTCAGGCTTTTACGGGTTTGAAGGTCAGTGTAGGGAAAAGTGAGATTGTCCATGTTGGGGAGGTGAATAATCTAGATGCTCTGGCTAATATTCTCCATTGTAGAGTGGGCAGTTTGCCTATGAAATATTTAGGGATGCCATTGGGAACTTCTTTTAAGACGGCCTCGATTTGGAATCCTATTTTGGAAAAAACGCAGAAGAAGCTTTCTGAGTGGAAATATTTAGGGATGCCATTGGGAACTTCTTTTAAGACGGCCTCGATTTGGAATCCTATTTTGGAAAAAACGCAGAAGAAGCTTTCTGAGTGGACGTCCACTCAGAAAGCTTCTTCTGCGTTTTTTCCAAAATAGGATTCCAAATCGAGGCCGTCTTAAAAGAAGTTCCCAATGGCATCCCTAAATATTTCATAGGCAAACTGCCCACTCTACAATGGAGAATATTAGCCAGAGCATCTATTTATCTAAGGGTGGTAGGCTCATGTTACTAAAGAGTACTCTCTCAAGCCTCCCAATGTACTTTTTATCTCTTTTTACTATTCCTAAAGCTGTGGCGGCTAGATTGGAAAGTATTCAGAGGAATTTCCTTTGGGGGTCTTCTGAGGGGTGTTTCAAATATCCTTTGATGGCTTGGGAAAAGGTGTGTTTACCCGTTGAGACGGGTGGTTTGGAGATAAGAAGTGTGGTGTCTTTTAATCAAGCTCTTTTAGGGAAATGGTTGTGGAGATATGGTCTTGAAGTTTCCCATCTTTGGCAGCGAGTTATCTTCTCTAAATATGGTGAGGGTCAAAGGGGGTGGAGGACTAATGTTTACAGGTTGTCTCATGGGTGTAGTCTATGGAGAAGCATTAATGAAGGGTGGAAGAGCTTTTCTGAGCATCTGTTGTTTGCAATGGGTAAAGGCACTCGTATCCGCTTCTAGCATGATAGGTGGATTGGTGACAATACTCTAAAAGATCTCTATCCTGAGCTCTATGTGTGTTCAGCGGTTAAGGATGCTTGTATCTCTGAGGTTTTGTGGATTCCAAAAGGGAGTACTATTAGAGTGTGGAATTTAAGGTTTTATAAAGCTTTTGAAGATTGGGAGTTGGCTGCATCATATTCTCTCCTTCAGCTTATCCAAACTCGTATTTCTCGGGGTAATAGGAGAGATACTCTTTACTGGCGGCTTAAAGGGGATAGTAAGTTTGACACTCAATCTTACTACCATGCGATCCGGGGTGCTTTGAACTCTATGTTTCCTTGGAAGGGTGTTTGGAAACCAAAGATTCCTAAACGCGTAGCGTTCTTTCTGTGGACTGCTGCACATGGTCAGATCCTCACTTTGGATAATCTAATGCTTAAGGGTAGGCCTTTGGCTAATAGGTGTTGTATGTGTTGCTGTGATGGGGAGTCGGTTAACCACCTTCTTCTTCATTGTCCTTTTACCCATTCCCTATGGACGTTTATGCTTCAAGCCTTTGGTATTCTTTGGGTTATACCAGGATCGGTGGCGGGTTTGTTATCTTGCTGGCACCAGTGGCTTGGGAAGCATAACTCGGACATTTGGAACTTGGTTCCGGGGTGCTTAATGTGGATTGTGTGGTTGGAACAAAATCGTCAATCCTTTGAGGACAAAGAGAAGACGTTGGATGAGTTAAAGCTTCTATGCCACCGTAGTCTTTTGGAGTGGTCTCAGTGTTGGGGTTTTACTGATTTTTCTTCTCTCTTTGAGTTTTTGTCCTCCCTTAGTTTAGTTTCCTGACTTCCCTCTGTTTGTTGTGTTGTTTGTTTCTTTTTTTCTAGTTGTTCATCATCATGAACTTCTTGTATTCCTCTTTTTTCTATCATTTATAAAAGTTTTCTGATTACCTATAAAAAAAAAAAACACTAACTTCAAAAGTGTAAAGGCGAGTAGTCTGACACAAGCAGCCATTTCAAGAATATAAACCTAAAAGGCGGTAATCCTTCTACTTTTTTAATAATTTTTGGCCCCAAAAGGGATTTGGGGGGGGGGGGGGGGGGGGGTGTTGACCAATAACATAGACATCTCAAAGCAAATATATTTAGACCCACATTGCAAGATTAAGTGTTTCACTATCCACTATAGTTAATCTGTTAGTGGGTGACAGCAGGCATGTCTTGACACAATGACAAAAGTCCGATATGCACTCCATATAGTGCTTGTCAAAATGTGTAACGGACACATTATAATATGCCCATCTCTAAAAAATTTATTATAGGCATCAGATTCAACCCAACAAGATTGAGACAATAACAAGGGGACCATGGAAACAACTCTCATGCAGTAAGAATCCCATCTGGTTAGATTGCCGGTGCACCACCAATCTCATCCACTTGTGATATTTTCAGAAAAGTATTAAAATAGCAAAAAATGAAAAGAAGAAATACCTTGTTCTTTACTACTTCTGAAAAGAATTTGAATTGGTATACATCAATATCACCAAGGAGTGCTAGATCGAGACCAAATACCCACCACCTTTTAGGGAGTTGCAAAGCAAAATAACTCTTCTTTTGAGGCATAAACCACCCGCCCAACCAGCTTTTATGACATATATACCTTATAAAGGTATTAAGACCATCAAACCAATCTGCATTCAAAAAGAGAAAATTATTTCACCATAGTGACAATCTAGAAGTTACAAAGTTTAAGGGCTTCTCAATGAGGAAAATCAAGGTCTAAAAAGCTGATACTAGTTCATGTTATCAAATAAATGCAATAATAAATTCATAAATGAAAACAACATAATCAGTTCCAAAAACTTTTCTCTTTTGTGGAGGAACAAAAGTAAATCATGAAAGGCTCAAACTCAGAATTTATACAAACCATGGTTTCCAGGAATAACAAAACACTGAGGTCCATCATATTGCTTCAGTTCAGACACCCCACAAGGTACCTCAGGCTTGTTTACAGCTACGTGCTCTGGCTTATACCACACAGGGGGCTGGAGAGCATACTCAAAAGGACGGAAGAAACGCCTTTCATATGTGAATGCTGACGGATTAGGGTACCTATAATAGAACCAGACAATATGATATTCAACTTTGTTTTTTTTATATAATTAGAACTCACACAACAATACGGAATGAACATGCCCTACAGGGAAGGAGATGTCATTTAGAGATACTTGAGTGTGAATGTGAATAGTTTAGCATATAATAATTAATTCTTCTCCTACCCTTGCCATAGATTTTTTTTTCCCCTTCTTTTTTTCAAACTCAATCATTGACAATTAAACACTCAGCACCAATACACATTAGAGTTCTCTTAAGCAACACCTTCCCACCCCCCCCCCCCCCCCCAAAAAAAAAAAAAAAAATCAATTTGAAGCAATTGCCATAAATTGTCTACTTACATGTCAAATGCTGAAAGCAAAGTTACAATAAGGTGATCCTAAAATTACTAGAATATGTGGTCTGCAACATGCTAAACAAGTAACCATTGAGTCCATTCAAAGAACTTCTAACATAACAGGAACAGCCAGCATGGAGTTGCGCTCTAAAGAGAACAAACCTTAAATCCAGCACACTTATAAATTGATGCCAAAGTGGTTGGCACTACAAAGTAGGCAGAGGCAGTGGTGGCAAAAGGGAGTTGATGTGGCAGTTAAGAGGTGGTGTACAGACATATGATAAAGGCAGTAGGGCCAGAGTGGTATGGCTGATAGTATTATGGTGAGTTGAAACATGTAACAATGGTGGTAGTGGTGTTGAAGATTGTTCTTTTAGGTCTAGTTACTTTCAGAGTTGGAATTTCAATAATGTTGTGTTTGCATGAGAGATTTTTATGTAGGATTTTACTCGGTTGCAATTTTGGAATTTCCAACATTGATTTCCCTTGTTTACTTTTACAATAGAGTGAACTTGGTTTTCAAATATACATAGCCCAAGTTCAAATTCCATGGAGGAATGTACAAAGCCCCAAAAGAAAAAATCGTGGAAGAAGCTATCATTGTACAAATTTCTACCACCATTATTATCTCAAACAACCCACCATTGGTGTCAACTTTTTTTTAATGAGTATAAATAGGTGTCAATTTATAATTTCCAATAAGCGTAATTACATGTAATCACATCATGTTATGAATCATAAGTAAGAGTTTTCAACTCACGCTAGATCTCCTCCAATAAGTAGCAAGTTTCCACGTGGTAGGGTAACCACAGAATCACCTCTAGTGAGACGAATGGAAGGCTGAGCAAGTAGTCGTGCCACAGCATACGATGAGTTCCCACCATCACCAGTATCAGCCATGAAGTCAAACCACATCTCATCCTTTTCACTTAAATGATCATATAGAAGATCGCCTTGTTCTCCTCCATCTTGAACCTTGCTCATTGCTGCCTAATGACCAGAGAAAGGGAAGGATAACAGACATAATTACATAAAGACCAACATTGAGATGGAATAATTATTAATTAAACTCCACTCCTTGATTATCTCATATGAAGGAGTTAACTTGAAACAAGGTTAGCATGTGGTTGGTGAAAAAAAACTACTACAAATAATTAATTAAAACAAGTATATGACTAATCTAGATGGCTATTCTGCAACTCAACACTCAGGAAAAGTACTGAAATTGACTAAAAAAGGAACTTGCCAGATATGCAAAGTTTCTAACATGATATCATATGACTGATTTTTCCCCCATCTCATAAAAATTAAATATGGGAAATTTCAAAAAAAAAAATATATATATATATATATAAACTTCTAAATTTAAATAATAAAAAATTATAATGATTGTTAAATTACCAATTGTCCAACTTAAACTATTAGGAAATGCGGAATTTAATCACTTAACCATATTTCTAACAATGATATTACTACTTATGGGTACTTCATTTGATAACATCATATCCTAAAATAGATAAGAATTTTAAACTTCAAGAGGATATTCACTAAGTAAGAAAACGTGTAACTTAAGAAAAAGACAAATTACAGAACCTTAATGTATAAAATAATAAATAAATAAGGTTTTATACCTGCATCATACGCATGTCAAAACGACCAAGAAAGACAGTTACTGATACCAGGAGATCAAAAACAGTCTTGAATAAATCAGCTGATGTCCTGCAACATGTAGTCATCAGCATGGTGAAAACTACAAACTGAAAATCAGCTTCAGCAAACCCCTCCCCGCCCTTCACCCCCACAATGCAGAGGCAGCAGAAGAAAAAAATGAGTGCTTACCCTGAATACCAAGGAACCATATCCAAAAAATCAGGCTTCATTTGCTTCTTCTTGAATTTCTCATATTCTTTAACTGACACAGGATGAGCAAGAGCCCACCTGTTCATTGTAAGACATCAATGAAGTATTGAAGAGGAAATGGAGGGAAAAATGAGAGAGAGATGTAAAAGCAAGTATCAAGTATAAGCATTATCTAAACTGATTGTACAACAGAAAAAGGATTAATTTAACATGATAAACCATCTTAAAGTGTTACATCTCTTATCTTTGGATAATTATAAAAATTTCTCTCTTCTACATCATCCTCAACAGGCCAATCTTAATCTATAATAAGATATTAAAAAAATAATAAATAAATAAATAAAAACGGTGCCTAGTGCACAAAGCTCCCACTTTTTGTGGGGTTTGGAAGATGTCATGGTAGGTAGCCTTACCCTCAATTTGTTTTGGAGAGGTTGATTCCCACTTTAATGAGATACTCAAGAAGGATACAAAATTTATCTATCATGCTACCCAAAACCTAGCTACAATACTTTATAAGCCAAGATTGTAGCTGGATATCCATTCTAAGACCAGTAACACAATAACATCAAATCACACAGCAATTACTTACATAGTCCCTCCCAGTCAAAACAACAAAAGGCCAATGATACCTTCACATTAATCAACTATATACAACCTTCATTGGATAATTAGGACAGAAGGTTAACAACATAAAAGAAGAGAAAGAAAGTACTCAGTTCATACATTCCTATTAGTGAGAATCCAATTGCAGAAATAGAGACAGAAGAGAGCCCTTGACATCAAAACCTATACTTTAAAACAAGAAATCCTACTGATGTCAAGAGAGAACAACCAACAACAGTAAAATAATAAAATCAACTGCACATTTGCTACTCACCCTGTTGACCTTTCCACTACATAATTGGCAATGTAAAGACCTATAAATGTAGCCCATAGTGAGTATATGGGAGATATTCCATCCGCTGAACCAACACATGAGCCATTGCAAGCTAACTGAGAAATGGAAGGGAAAAAAATTACAAACGAAAAATGGGGAGAAAAGGTTTTGCATAAAAACTTATAGTGGATGCTAAATGTACCTCGCCATAGATAACCCATTTGGACAAAAGTGGATAATCACTTGCTGAACCAACTGGAGCAAACCAAGATGAGCAGACCTGGTCTTTCAACTCATTCATACGGAGGAACTTTGCAAGCCATGTGTTTCGCTCTTGTTTTTTCCAAAAAGCAAACCAATTAGAGTTTTTCCGTTCAAGCGGTCTCTCTCTCAAAATAGCACGGTTGCCGCAATGACTATAAAAAACACAGCAGGCTATACTAAGAACCTGAACCAAAAGTAAGGGCATAAACATGATATTCAGGGTTTATATGTAATGGCAAAACCAGCAATGTGACACAGAGGTACCAAAAGCATCATCACAACTTACAGCACAATTTTGAAGAATGGTCAAGATCTCTGGTCTCTTTCCAGCCACACGTGAAACAAGGCCAATGTACCAAAGACCATAAAAGATAATATGGAATACAATAAGAAACAAAATAGAAGAGACAAATATTGTTAAAAACATTGACAGATTCATCCTCATATCCACTCCCATTGACTGAAAACTAGGAAGATGATACACAGCTGCTACTAAAATCCAGGCTATGTACCTGCAGAAGTAAATTTCCAAAGATTACTAACACCACTAGATTTTACAGTTCACCGTACTAGAAAAGTGACAGAAATACATAAATACTAAACACGTGTGTGCATCTAAGTATGAGAAGCAAACTCAATAGCATAGGAGAGGAGTAAACTACTTACCACCGACTGAAATTAGAATAGCTTGGTTTAATAGTCTTCCCTATAAATGGAGATGAAAAGAAATAGAAGAAACCAAGCAAACAGCCATACATAGACCACCATTTAATATTGTTGTCCAACTTCTCTACAAGAGTATGGATGTTATCTGATGAGATAAAAAACAGGCAACCTATAACAACAGCAATTATAGCATGCCGTGAATGTTCATGTGGGTACGGATATGCCGGAGTAAAAATTGTTCTAACTCTCTCCATTTTGAGTGTCTCCAGTAAACCAACAGACTGCTTATCAGAACCCATTAAACAGCCTTGCACTTATTCGGATCACTTCACTTGATTCAAAGCCTTGCAAATAAAACTCTCTTTGGGATTTCCAAAACCACCATAGAAACAAGTTCCAGAATCCTGAGCACATATTCATATTATTAAAAAAATATATATTAAATAACTTGAAAGGATTACATTCATTGACAAGGCTACACATATAAATACACAGGACAAGAGACAAGTTCAGCAAATTGCATGTGTAAAAGAAAACGACATATCAATCACTACATTCTAATCAGGCTGATGGCCCTCCTAGTTGAGGCAGATACTGCATGTAAAAGCAGACCCTCATCCCTCCAACATTAAGACCCAACATTTCCTCAACATTGTGATCTAACTTTTTTTTTTTTTTTTTTTTTGGAATTAAAAATAAAATAAAAGATAAAAATCCTGTGCTTGCCAACGAGTTATAGCTCAACTCGCACTTCCTTCTCCCATAACAATGGGTTGGACGGTGAGGTCATGAGTTCAAAAAACATTAGACGCAAAATGAATTTTCAAGAATTAGCATTAGTGATTATTTCCATCAATTAATCTCATCAACTTCAATTCAAAAAAAATTAAGTCTAAGCAAACAGTGAATACTGATTGGAATTCACAATTATCTCGAGTAAATCAAAAAACCACCAGTTCCCTAATATGGTTCTCCAACTTATTAAAACCAATTATTAAACAATAAATGCAATGTCCACAATACTTCAAATTAAAATCAAAAAGCACACCACAACACAAAAGAGACCATACATACTAACTACTTACATATATACACACACATACATTTTACATTATATATAGTCACTTTTATCTAAATTTGCGCGGTTCTTCTACGCTGTAATAACGAATTCAAATCAGTCACACACAAAAATCAAACAAGTACAAACCCTAACACAACTCTTAACCGCGAAGTAACCGCCACAAACACAAACACAGAGAGAGACACGTACAGTTAATTGAAGAATTATAAAGCACAAGAACATAAAAGCAAAATTACAAAGAGAGAAATAGAAAGAGAGAGAGAGAGAGAGAAAGAGATTGTACCTGAAAGAGAGAGCGGTGATGAGAGAATACAGAGAGTGAAGGAAGAGAATAAAAACACAACATGTGCTAGCAGAAATTTATGTAATTATTATAAGAAAGAAATAAGGGGTTGCGGTACGCTATGTTATCTAATGTTGTAAAAGAGCGACTTGGTATCTGAGAATGTTTTTCAGGAACATAGGCACATTGCAATGGCATATTCTTTTTTTTCTTTTCTTTTTTTTCAAACTCTTGCCTATAACCACCCCCTCTCTTTTACAGAAAAAATTAAAAATTAAAAAAATTATTATTGTTTATTTATAACGATATTGACGTGTCAGAATTTAGAATTACATGGATCTGTGGAGATTGGGAAGGAAAGAAAGGTTTATGTTTTGTTTTTTGTTTTTTGTTTTTTGTTTTTTTTTTGGGGGTTTATTCAAAGTTTGAAACCCAAGTTAATGTTGTTGAGGCGGTTCGGTTGTGTCTACGACACGTAAGAGAGGCCTCGGGCTTTTTCTTCAATGAATACCCAACCTACTTGCATTCATTGAATTCTTGACTTTTGACTTTGAGCCCAATTTGCATAATAAGTTTATTTTTTTATTAATGGAAAGGTAAATTATTGTGCCAAATAATAAGGGAAATACTTATTATAGATACTCTCAATAATATTCTTTCTTCTCATATTTATGATGGACTCATCATAAATTTAATGAGTGAACATCACCATGAATATGAGAAAAGTAAGCATCATTCAACATGTTTAGTACTTAAGAATTACTCTACAAAAGTAAGCATCATTCAACATGTTTAGTACTTAAGAATTACTCTACATTTAAAATGTAAATTGTATCCTCTAAGTTTGGTTGAAATTTATTTTATTATTTAACTTTAATTTCATTTAATTAGATCTTTTAGGTCTCGTTTGGGAGGAGTGAATGGAATGGAATGGAATGGAAAAGAATGAAAAGAATCATTTTAGAATATTCTTCCATTCTCTTGTTTGGGAATTTTAATGAAGGGAATGGAAAGCTCATTCCCTTGTTTGGGAGTTTAAGTGGAAGGGAATGGAATAGATAGGAAGGAACACTCATTCCTCTCTATTCCCTTAAAACCTCAAATTTTCCTTCCTTCCGAAATTGGGAGGAACGGGAGGGAATGATATTAGATTTAATGATTTTTTTTACTAAAACTCCCAAAATACCCCTATATATTCAACTCTTTATTTTAAAATAGGGGTCTAATAGTAATATTATCATAAAATTATTCCATTCCATTCCCTCCATGTTGCTCCCAAACAAGATTAGTTACATTCCATTCATTTTCATTCATTTCCATTCCTTTATTTTAAAACATCCAAACAAGGTTACTTAATTCCATTCCATTCCATTCTTTTCCATTCCTTTCCCTTACTTAAATTTAGTCTATTCCATTCCATTCCTTTCCATTCTCTTATAATCATTCCATTCCATTCTATTCTATTCCCTTATAAACTCCCAAACGAAGCCTTAAGTTTCAAATTTATTCAATTCAAGCCTTCTGTCCAATTGCCCTTAGAAAAATATTATTTTCACATGAAAAAAAAAATCTATATAATTATTTTTTTTTTTAATCTTATAAATTTTTTATGTAAGAATTTTTTTTCAAAATTTTTTTTTTATTAGTTAATTGCATCCTTAATGGCAAATTTTTTTTTTTAACAAATTTGGACAAAATGCCTGAATTGAATTACTTTAAAATTTAGACGATTCAATTGAATAAAAGTAAGGTTAGAAAACTGAAATGAGTTTCAATCAAACTTAGATGGTGCAATTTATATTTTAGCCCTAATAATATCACTGTGTTTTTGGAGGTTACTGAAAGTCTGAAACAGATTTTATAGGGAAGAATCAGATTTGAGAATCATGTCATGTTCAAAAAACAAGAAACATGAAGAATGTATTTATCAAAAAAAAAACGTGTAGGATAGAAAGTCAATTACAACGGCGATGGTTTGACGGGCCAGGCTGTGAAGATTGCTGAGGTTACTAAGCCCAAATAGGATAAAGGTGGTCCATGGAGGAGGATTAAAACTTAAAAAATTGGCAAGCCCAGTAAATGCCAACAGATCTGAATAAAAGAGAGGCCCAGTCAGAGCTCAATTTTTCTTTTAAGAATATATTGAAAAGGATAGAGAGAAAGGGATATAAAACCACTATGCATTTTTAGAATGATAGTCATTTCACAAGTGTAATTCATAGTTTAGCCAAAAAATAAAATTTGGATCTTTGTTCCCTTCCTCTAATGTTACTGCATAAGACTTTGAAAGCCACATTTTTTCATGCCATCATTATAATATAAAATTTTTAATTTGCTTTAGAGCTGCAAATAGTGTCAAACTATATTAGTTTAAACTTCAAACCAGTTAGCTTGCCCTTTTTTTTTATCAACTAACCTAACACCAAACAAATTCTAAATAAATAGGTTTGATCTTCTCTAAAAAAATTGTAATTAAATTAAGCAAGTTAATTTCTATAAAATTCTCTAAATTTTACTCTCTGTTTTTATTAATACTCATTCATCATATACATATCATATATAAAGATAAAAATAAAATTTCTCAAACTTTTTCATACATTGCTTAGGTTAATGATTAGTTACTGGAACCTCCAAAACAATATATAAAAAAAAAAAATGTAATCCAAATACCTCCAAAGCAAATACTATTTAGGAATTATCATGTAATCCAAATACAATAACATAGTTATCTGTTATCTTGTAAACAAACATTTATCCATATATGTAAGTACATTCGAATATATATATATATATATATATAAAAGTAGCCGCTTTTAAAATATTTTCAAGAAAGCAAACCAAAACATAAACTCTTGTTATTCCTCTCTTTCTCGTGATAGCAAAAGAACCCCTTCCTATTTTTCGTAAACTGAACAAATTGTTCAGATTGATGGAAATGACTCATTTTTGTGTTTTTCTTCCCTACATGTCTTCAGGATGTTATGCGGTAGTGTAGTTATATTGGTTTCTCAATGCAGTTGGTATCTAGTTCTCAATAAAAGTGAGGTTAAGGCTACGTTTGGTTCGATGTAAATCAAATTCCGAGTGTAAAATGAATGCAGGGGAAAATGAATTTCCATAGGGAAATTAAAATCCGGGCATTTGGATCTGCAATGGAAAATATTCCAGAAAACAATTTCCAGTGTTTAATAACATTCTGAAAATACTATTTTCCTACAAATTTTTCACATTTTCTTAGCCATTTTCTCAGCTTCCAAATAAATTTTATATCAGAAAATCCACTAACACCCACACACCAGCACCCACAAAAAATCCACCACTATCCACACAAAACCCACCTCCACACACCACAAAAACCACCAAAACACCACCACCCACACCACCACAACAACAAAAAAATCAGAGATCAAAGAGAGAAAGATTGAGAGATTGAGGGAAAGAGAGATCGGTCTTCAGCGGCGGCGATAAGATCGGTCTTGGGTGATGACGACGATGCATGGCATGCAATCGGTTGTCAAGATCGGAGCTTAACCTGTCTCGTCAATGCATGGCTGGCGATCGGAGAGGTGGGTCTTGGGTGTTTGTGGATCGGTGATGAGGGAGGGGTGGATTGGTGATGGCTGGCAATCGGTGATGAGGGAGAGGCACAGCCTAGACGGCGGTGCCGTTGATCTCAAGTTCAGGTGACCAGCCTCTCTCTCTCTCTCTCTCTCTCTTGGTTCAATGCTTTTTTTCTGGAAATGGTTTGAAGGTAAAATAAATCTATAATCTATTTTACTCTTCAGCCAGCCATATTTTACAGTCAACAGAAATGATTTTTCGTTTGACCAAATTTTTTATATACAACCAAACACACGATAGGATGTAAAATGATTTCTTGAAATGCTTTTCAGGCAAAACAAACGCACCCTAAAATGTCATGACGACATCCTTCAGGTTGGCTGAATATATACTATATTATATATTTAGATATGTAGGTTGTAATTTGTGAGAGATCCTACTTGAATTTGAATAATGGAAGTGTTTGTTTTTAGACCCCTTAAAACACAACTAGATTAACCTAGTTATTTAGCCAAGTGATTACTTAGTCAAATTATCAAATCTAGGTTAACACAAATATATCATATCAATGTAAAGTGCGGAAAATAAAGAACTCAAAGATATGATGACCCAAGAAACCAAACCGGTAAATACCTAGAAAGGATTTAACATAACTATCCTCAAGATAAACCTGAATCCACTATGAAAGAATTGAAGTTTACACAATAGTGTTTTAGACCACTAACATCCTATTGCTACCTCGAGTAAAAAACTTACTACCACGACCACGTGATAGCTCTGAGTCCACGAACTACTTCTTTCTTGGATTCTCATAAAGTACAAGCACACCAGCTTGTGTATCTTTAAGCTTCTTGAATGCAGCAACTGAATGATCACCAAGTTCTTAACATAATCTTGAATCTTGAAAACCCTAAGTATGTATAAAGGCAAATACCTCTAAATCTCACAAAAAATTCACATACACAGCATAAGGAGCAATCTCAAAAACATGGCTAGGGTTTCCCTTTTATACCTAGGGCAAAACATAAAACCCTACACGTCATATGGGCTTAGGGCTGAGTTGGAAATTCTGCAGAAAAAACAATCTACACGACTTTCAATCAATCGAATCTAATTCTCAATCGATTAAGCCAGACAGAACTACACACTCAATTCTACAGTAACTCGATTCTAACTTTACATAAAAGGCCTATACTTTGAGCCAGTCTAAAACAAGACTAAACCTATTTTGATCATGGTTTGCCAACATACAAAATGAAGTTCTAATACATTAGTTCCTAATTACTTAGAACTTAACAAACTCCTCCTTTGACAATCCGTGACAAAACACAAACACTATGCTCAAAGTTACAAGGAAAACAGCCCTTTTACAAATAATAAAGCCCATTACAAAAAATCCAACCTAACTACTATCCATTAGTTGCAAATGTAGACAGCAACATGACTGAATCAACCTATATATTTCTTGAAACGCTTAACAAATGCATAAACGCATGTGTGGAAAATACAAGTAAACAAAAAAATAAATTCTTGATTTCACATAACACAAAATAAAGACATATATCATGAATAACTCATAAATATAAATCAATAAGCAATGTGAAACAAGGAACATATACAAAATAATATATCTCCCCCTATCATGAATAACCCAAACAAAAATACATCAAGAGCTAAAAAAGGTAAATACACAATGAAGCACCTAGATACAATCTATAGCTCCAACATACAAAAATCTCCCCATAACTACAAAAACCCTCTACAAATGTCCAAATGTACTCCCCATTTTTGTGATGGAATGCCAAAAGGCAATCAGAATCCATCATTAAAAGGAGGTGATCGTCTAAAATGCTCCAGATCTGCTCGCAAAGCACGGATCTCGTCAAGTAAGTCCACCAAAAGCTGATCATGAGCCACCTGAACGGTCATGACAGTCTCTAACGTACGACGAATGTCAAAAACATCTGAAATAGATGGTGAAGGAACAGCAGCAGCAGCAGGATCAACAGACGCCTTAGCCAAAGTATCACCTGTAGAAGTGGGAGGAGGGGGTAAAACACCAGAAGGCTCATCCCTAGGATGTTTAGAGCCAGCTCTCATATGAGCAGCCCTCTGCCTAAGAAAGGTGGCACCTATGGGAGCTACTATGTGTACGAGCTCAAAAGCGGGAAAGTCATCTAAACCTAAAAACAACAAAATTCGATGAATGAAAACCGGATGGAAAAGAGCATAAGTGATAGAAGAACTCCTATAAACCTCTTTCACAGAACGAAGAAATAGATGAGGAAAACTGATAGGAGTATTAGTAATAAAAGCATACAAAAATGCATAACGCTCCAAAGGAATGGTGTGCAGACGAGAGATAGGCCATAAAGAATGACAAGCTATCCTAAAGAAAAGATAGTGAATCTTAGTGAGCTCAGTAGTAGTGATCCGAGGATTAGAACCCCACTGGATAGAAGACCCAGTGATATACGACATAATGTCATAAAGGGGTGGAGACTCTAAATAGGGATAGATAAGGTGTTGGACCAATGGTACCCCAAGAGCATCAGCCACTACCCTAGGAGTAATGGTGTACTCTTCACATCGTATCCAACACTTAACTTGAGTGTTGGAATCATAGACATGGATAGAGTGGTTCGAGTAGAACTCTCTAATCAGGACAGTTGGGGGTGGATGATCAATATCCAACAGTGGCAACCAGCCCCTACGCTCAAAATTAGCCCTAATGGTTGGATCAAGCTCATCTAACAAAACATTTCTCTCAGCCTAAATTTTTCTCTTAATGTTCAGCGTCTCATACAACTTTTGGTTTTTCACACTCAGAAACTTATCACTCTCAAAAGAAGGCTTAGACGAAGTGGAGGCTTTCCTATTGACTCTAGTCGTCCTAGTCATGGTGCTAGGGTAAGGACAAAGACACAAGAAAAAGAACCAAAAAAAAAAAAAAACCAAGGGCAGACTGTAAGTTAGCACCAAAAAAAAAAAAATAGAAATAACAATCTATATGATGCATGAACAGTATAATGTCATGATGCATGCTCTAATGCAGTGAGAATAAGTTCAATTTGAGTTTAGAATCACAAAATTAGCTTGAGCATAGAGTTTATAACAAAAACCCCAAAATTTTGAAAAAACAACTTGTTCAATTTGTAATAAATTGACCAATTGATCATTACACAAGTTAGAAAACAGTTTAGAATGATCAACTCAATCAACCCAACAAACCAATTTCATCAATTAAGCTCAATTTGAACAAAATCCCCAATTCGGGTATATTCAAGCCCTAGAATTTTCAGTTTCTCACAAATCACCAAATAGATCAAATTAAACCATCAAGAACAGTTATATAGCATCTTAGAACAAAAACCCATTAATCAATTTGAAGAAAACAATCTTTAATCATCAAAAAAACCCAAAAATTTATAGGTTCGAAATTTCCCAAAAAAATGCATGAAAAATGCATGAAACTTGAAAATAAATGCAAAAGGAAGGGTAAAAGAGTCTTACCGGCCTTAGAGGAGAAAAACCTTGCAAAAGAATTGGAGGAAAACGACAAAAAATTTGATTTGAGCCTTGACTGATCAAATAGAGAGAGAGTGTTTGAAAACTTTTTGAAAAGTAAGTTGAACACATGAGAATTAGGTTTTTTAAAAAAACTCTCTATACAATTTTCGATTGATCGAAAATTAGGTTCGATCGATCGAAAATGCTTCGATTGATCCAGTATCAATCGAGCATCAATCGAAACAAACAGAGGCTGACCAAAGATTTTAATTGCAGTTTTGATTGATCGAAAAACAAGTTCGATCGATCGAAATTCTGGAAAACACAAATTTTTGAAAAACAAAGCAATTTTATGCAGAAACTTCTCAAAGCATTGAATTTTATGAATAAAATGCATGAGTATGAGATAGAATATTTTTCAAAAACACAAGTTTTGAACCCAGTTTTCCCAAAATTAAGATTTTCAATCCATTCTCCTTAAATTCTCAAGCATCAAATATGTTTTGCATAAAACTCAAGGAATTTTCAAACTTGGTTGGTCAAATCAAAGACACACACAATAACATGTATAAAGTTTAGCAAAGAGTAACTTGTGTAGTGTATGCAACTAGTAAAAGCTTAAGATACATGTGAAGTGATATGTGAATAGAAATCAAATACAAAGTCTACAAAATTCATCACATAGAATTTGAAAGAGACTATCACCTAAAGAGTTACATCATATAACTCTCACATCTCCTAGATCATAAGCTTGCAATCATATAAGTTTCTTGATTTGCCTCATATTGTACACACCAATTTTAATTGAGCAAAAACTTATTAAAATAGCCGGGATAATGTACACATCAATTTTATTTGATTGATTTAACTTTAAGTCCAATAATGTACACACCAATTTTAAGTATTTAAACCAAGGCTATACCTTATGTTCTTTTTGTGCATGTGTTACACTATCTCGAGTACAAAATCTTACAATATACACTAAGGTGTTCATGATTGGCTAGTGAATATTGGTAAGATGGTTATTTATGTCTTTCTCAAAAAGTTCAAGTCCGACAGTCAAAGACATGTGACTTCAAGATCAAGACAAAGTGATCAAAGAATATAAACATCTTCCCACACAACATGCACTTCAAAACTTCAACTAGTAAAGTGCAATAAATAAGCTCATCCAAGCTAAACAAGGTACAAAGACATGTTATGTGAAAATAAATTGACCAACCTTGTTTTCAAAAACCAAGAAGATAATACAAAAACATAATTTGCTTCATTTTTCCCTTCTTCTTTTTTCCTTTTTTTTTTTTAATTTTTTTTTTATAAAAAGAAAACAAAAACAACCTAGAATGAAATGCATGAATGTTATACAATGCAAATCCTAGAAATAAAGAAAACAAAAACCAAAGAACAATGGTCACAAATAGTAAAGCAATGAAGCACAAGAACCATGTCAGAAAGACTCAATTTGATTGAGCCTTTTGCATCCAAAACTTTTTAGATGCACCTCAAGCATTGGAGTTCTTATTCACATGAGAATGATTACCAACTCCAGGATTGGAATAAAGGTTTAGAACCTTTACCAATTTACCAATAAATACCATAGGATTTTGTACTTGAGGTACAAGTACTTTTGGTTTATTTGCTCGCTTAGCAGCTTGCAGCTTGTAACAGTTTGGACAAATGTGCCCAGACTTTCCACAAAAATAACAAACCCATGCAGGCTTATCATGCAACTTGCCCTTAGGAGGGTTAGGAGCCTTAGGTTTAAACTCTTGAAGATCAACCCTAATCTTCCTAAGAAGTGTAACTTCTATAGATTTAGCCTCACTCAAAGAGGGTTTGGCAACCTTACTCATAGGGGGTTCGAAAGAAGAAGAAGGAACAAAGTTTGTGGAATGGGGTGCAGGCACATAGATGCTTTCTACAAAACCTAAGCTAGTTTTGTCAAAGGGAGACTTTTGAACACTTAGGATGTGATCAAGTTTGGAGCTTGTAGACCTATTAGTTTGTTCTCTAGCAACAGATAATTCAAGTTCCAAATTCTTAACTTTATCAAGCAAAAGCATGTTCTTAGTCTTCACATTATTCAACAATTCATTAGCATCAAATAGTTTCATAAGCAAAATTTTCTTTTCAAGTTCAAGAAATGCAATTTTCTTTAAGCTTAAATCAACACTTATAGTATCCTTTACAGCAACTTTGCAAAGTTTATTGTAGGCTTCTTGTAAATTTACATCCTCAGAGAGTTTCCCATTAGAAGGGTTCTCCTCAACAGCAACACTTTCATCAACTACAACAGTAGCAGTGAAAGTTATGAAATTTCTATCATCATCACTACCAGACTCATTGTCAGAAACTTCATCATCACTAAGAGTTACAGTCATAGCCTTACCCTTAAACCTCAAGAATGTAGGACATTCAGATTTCACATGACCATACCCTTGACACCTAAAACATTGTTGACCCATAGTATTATTAGAAAGTTGACTTACTTTTTCTTTAGATTTTTCAATGTTATTAACCATAGTGGGATCATTCCTCCTAAAATTTCTAGGTTTAGTGGTGTTCTTACCTCTTGCCCTTCTGTTATAATTCCTAAGAAAGTTTTTAAAGTTTTTGACAAGGTAAGCAATCTCTGTAGAAGAGAGCTCATTATCAAATCCACTCACAATAACATCATCAATAGACTTAAGAGCCATTGATTTGGATTTGTTAGTCTTAGATAGGTCCAACTCATAGGACTGAAGAGATCCTACAAGTTTATCAACAAGGATGGAGTCCACATCCTTACTTTCAGTGATGACAGTTACTTTGGGTCTAAAATTCTCAGTTAAAGATATAAGAATTTTCCTAACAATTTTAGGTTGATCATAGATTTCACTGAGATTATATTCAGAATTAACAATATCATTAAACTTATCATAGAATTCATCATCAGATATCCTAATGCTTTCAAATCTAGTTGTTAATTGCTAAAACTTATTAATTTTAACTGCCTTTGTGCCTTCATGCACAGTCTATAGGATATTCCAAGCAGTATGAGCAATCTCAACATTAGAGATTCTCTTAAATTTCTCTATAGAAACAGCATTAAAGATAACATTCATAGTTTTGCTATTGAACGCGTCTGCTTCTTTTTTAGAAGTTTGCCACTCATTAACAAGAGTAGTGGGCTTCTCCCATCCGTATTCAATGGAGTTCTAAACTCTCTCATCAATAAACTTTAGGAATGCTTTCATCCTTACTTTCTAATAAGCATAGTTATTCCCATCAAAGTGAGGTCGAATAACAAGAAAATGTTTGTGTTCCATGACAACCGGGGTCAAGGATCAGTTTAGAGATCAAAGGATCTACAACAAGAGAGCAACCCGCTCTGATACCACTTGTTTGTTTTTAGACCCCTTAAAACACAACCAGATTAATCTAGTTATTTAGTCAAGTGATTACTTAGTCAAATTATCAGATCTAGGTTAACACAAATATATCATATCAATGTAAAGTGCGGAAAATAAAAAACACAAAGATATGATGACCCAGGAAACCAAACCGGTAAAAACCTGGAGAGGATTTAACCTAACTATTCTCAAGGTAAACCTGAATCCACTATGAAAGAATTGAAGTTTATACGATAGTGACTTAGACCACTAACATCCTATTGCTACCTCGAGTAGGAAACTTACTAACACGACCACGTGACAGCTCCGAGTCTATGAACTACTTCTTTCTTGAATTCCCAGCAAGTACAAGCACACCAACTTGTGTATCTTTAAGCTTTTTGAATGCAGCAACTGAATAATCACCAAGTTCTTGACATAATCTTGAATCTTGGAAACCCTAAGTATGTGTGAAGGCAAACACTTCTAGATCTCACAAAAGATTCACACACACAAAATAAGGAGCAACCTCAAAAACATGGCTAGGGTTTCCCTTTTATACCTAGGGCAAAACATAAAACCCTACACATCATATGGGCTTAGGGCTGAGTTGGAAATTCTGCAGAAAAAACAATCTGCACGACTTTCGATCGATCAAGTCTAATTCTGGATCGATCAAGCCAAACAGAATTGCACACTCAATTCTGCAATAACTCGATTCCAACTTTACATAAAAGGTTTATACTTTGAGCTAGTCTAAAACAAGACTATACCTGTTTTGATCATGGTTTGCCAATATACAAAATGAAGTTCTAATACATTAGTTTCTAATTACTTAGAACTTAACAGGAAGAATGAAGAATATGTAGGGAATCAACCCGAAATTTCCAACTTGTGAGAAACAAAAAATAGAGAAAACACTCGCCAAAGAAAAACAATCATACGCACAAGACAATATTTACGTGGTTCGGCAATTTGCCTACGTCCATGGAGTTGCAGAAATTTCACTATTATCAAGGAAAAAATACAAAGTACGGCAGTAAAGTTTTTCTCTCTCTCAAAAAACTACATCGACGAACCCTAATCACCAAAACTGCATTTTCTACATTCTATGCACAGGATTCACAATGGGCTACAAAACAAGCCAAAAAAATTTCCCGGGAGTACAGCTTGGGCTTGTCGGCCCAAGCCTCTGCTCTATGGATTAAGCCTCAGAAAATCTCCCATTAAAAACCATGCAACATTATTCGGTCGGGTCAGATCGTCAACTGGATTAAACATAACTAGGCTCCACAAAACCTAACAAAATATATTTAAAGTAAAATAAAGTTGAATTTAAGAATCTCACTAGAGGGAGGTTAAGATTTACTCTAGCAATAGACATGCGACCTTTCGATCTAAATTTTAATTCGATATTAAAGAGTTAACTCTAGTGAGATACATATAGAAAGTCTATTTTCTACCCAAAAAAAAAAACAAACATAAACAAACAAGAATCCAACAACGAAGTGACTTAAATTCGTTAATGTGTCCACAGCGAATAACAATCATATCAACATTCTAGAGTTTTTATTCCACCATAAGTGACCTTTCAAATGTATATTTTATTTGGAAAATCTTCATTGTGAGTCAATGGAAGAATAAAAGAAAAAGAAATCAATAGATCATAGAAATTTTATGTGTTCGAATATTTAATTAGTTCAGTTTCTAGTCATTCATTGAATATCTCCCCTCATGATCTTTGGTCAAGTATTTGGAACAATTGCTTTGTGCAAATATATAAGGTGCCAAGAGCACATGATCATATGCATCAAAGCCAAGAACTCCTTTTTCTATCGTGCGGTTTGAAAAAAAATAATTTACCACCTTGAAAATTTGAGCCAAAGCAAGATTATGGTGTATTATTATTTTATTTCACATGAGTACCGAATAATTTATGAAGCTTAATGCTCTCTCTTTATTAAATTATAGTTGGGTTTTCACTTCCTCATGACGTAGCTCTTCGTACGAATTGGTAGGGTAGTTGGTTTATGTGATTCAACACAAGTACATTATTAAGTCACATCAAGCCAATTTGGTTTGGAGAATGGTTCCAACTTTAAACTCTCAATTGATTAAAGTCTTAGTAATATATGTGTTTAATTGTGAAGCTCATATTAAGCTTATTAACAATCTCATAAATAAGTTTAGACTCAATATGTTTTATATCAAATCCTAATGTTCACAAGCCTATTATGATTTATGAACCTCTTTCTTATTTATTTTTTGCTTGGGCTTAACTTCTTTATTAAACAAGCCTAAAAAATGCTCAAGTTTGTCTTATTTATAAACAAGCAAATATGAACAAACTTTTATTAAGCCAAGTTTGAAATGTTAATTTATAAATAGTTTGGTTCATTTATTTTTCTAGGAATTTATCTTCCAAGAAGTTAGAAAGAATTAATTTTCATTGATTTACCAGGCTTAAAAAAGTCAAGTGTAATTAGAACTGTAATTGAAAAAAGAAAATCTTCAAAATTTTATATATAAGTTAAGTAAACAGAAAATAAACTATGACAAAATCTCAAGTCAAATGAAAAAGGATCCACGGTGCTTTCAAAGACTCCTTTTTAGTACCACAATTGGATTTTTGTTTCCAATTCTCTTAGTGAGACATAATTTACTACACATTTTAACACAATTTACACATTTGTCAACTTAATGATTAGATTACTTACTTACCTATGAGACCACAATTGTATTTTATGAAAAACAATTCAATCACCACTAAATATGACTATCAGTCTATCACTTGTACTCGGTGAATAACAATCCAATCACCACCATATATATATGCACAAATTGGGGTAACATGTGACAAATGTATGTCCATATACCTTTCTCTCGTTTTGTTTCAAAGACTAAAATTCAATAATATTAGAATCACATACTTACACATACATTTTGTCACAATTGTCCGACATGACAAATAGTGAGTGATGAGAGAAAAAAATATGGGTTCATATAATAGTAACAGATAATCAATCGCAATCTACCATGTAAAACAATTATAGCAAAGTGTTTATAAAAATGTGTGGTACTACCATTATTGTCTAGAATGAGTGGTTTTCATTTTCAAGCTCGGTCGTAATCGCTGACATCCCATCCCACGACTTGTAACAACCAATACCACTATCTCAATGACTGCAAGTAGTCATGTTCTTGGTCCAAACTCATTAAGTGGTGAGATGAGCCTCCCCAAACTTTGAGGAGCCAACCACATAATTTTGTCATTTTTTGGTAGAGAGAGAAAGGGAAAAAGGCATGGCCGCATGGGGGACATTTGAGAACAAAAGAGAATCATTAGATTCATTTGAAGCACCAATTAACTTCTCTGGGATTTTATATATATGTTAATGGACAAAGGGGTCCTCTTCCCTTTAGGGACATTCTGTGTGGGGTTTGAGAGGCTCTTGACCTTTCTTTTACTAGTAAACGTATTGAAAAGTTAGTGCGCCCTCGGTCAAGATCACTTAACATTTTTAGTTTGTGCATCAAGATCTAAATCCTCTTTTAACTTACTAAATTGTTGATGTAATGTGATTTAAAGGAAGATTACGTAGTGTTTGGCTCAAAGAATCTCACATGTCCCTCATAATACCATACTACTATAGATTTGTTTAAACTTAATGCCTTAGTACCTTGAACATTCGAGAATTTAATTATGTTTATGTTATCAAGACTAGCTTTCAAATCTTTCACCTTACTATTCTAACTATTATATAAATAAGAATACATATAAATATATATATATATATATATATATATATATAGAAAGAGAGAGAGAGAGAGAAATAAATATATAAAATCATATTTGATTTGTTAAAAATTTGATAAAATTCTCAAAAATATAAAATTGTATGTTTTGCTTTAAAATCAACAACAGCGTGACAAATATTAAATAAAAATATAGCAACAGTATCACACACACACACACATATATATATATATATATATATAATTAAACTGATTCTAAAAAAAAAACATATAAATATGTATATATATAAACTCAAATAAAATAAAAAAGTTAAATCATAGTATGAAAATCTTTCATTTTGTTTTTGCAGAGAAATTTGAAATAAGTAAATCTTCCACCGTTCATATCTACGTACATAATGATAATAGTAGCCCCCAAAAAATCAAGACTTAATTTGGGAACAATGAAGAGGTAGAAAAGGATTTACGTGGAAAATGAAAGATTGACCTTTGTTAGTTGGATATTAGATGAGGTTATTATTTTCAATTTATCAAAACTAAAATGCTCTTTAGTCATTGAAATATAGATGTGCAAATATTTTAAAGAGACCCACGTTATGCTATATATGCACTTGGATTTACTTGATTAATTTGCAACCAAACAAATAATATGCATGAAAATTCATAATGGGTACGATAATTTTATAATACATGCATGACAATAACTTATTAGTGAATAACTCATATATCACAATGAACTTAATAATTAATTAATGATGTGTTTGGATGAACTTGTTTTCATTAGTTTATTTATTTATTTTTTACTTTGTTATGTAAAAATATATATAATTGTAACTTATTCTTTTTCCCTCATGATTTGGAATTTGGACCTACGCACCTATAAGCTAGGCCTTACCCGGTACTTAAACTTTAGCTCTACTATATGCATGCATGTATATACAGAGATCAATTCCAACTTGGTTACCATTTCTAAGCCGGCACCTCCGTTAATGTATGGTTCAATACTTGTGGAGCCCTAATCATGGCAACCAAGAAACATATTGAAGGGCAACCAAAACATTTCAAGACTATTGAGCTCATGATGACCTCATAAAAATTAAAAGCCTCCTCTTAAAATCACACACACAAAAACACAGAGAGGGGTAGGTATTTACTAGGGATTTTATTTTCAACATTTTCCTTTCTCTTTTGCTAGTTTGTTTTTAGCCTTCTGAAGTGCCCAACAAAGAAACTCCTGTTTCGTTTTGAAGGGGTGCCTGAAAGGAAGGACTTTCAGTCAAAAAGAACCGCCACAAAAATCGTACTTTGATTCTTTCATCATTACCAACCGACGCAAATGGCCACTAGAAAGCAAAAACTAAATTATATATTGTACATGTAGAGCAAAAGTAATTCTTTTATTATTATTGTTGTTGATATTATATTTTTGTTATTATTGATGAACATACAATAATACATATTGTAAGCAACTAAACATACACATATCATGAGCTGAATCGTTCTAAAAGAAAGAGCATTTAAAAACATAAAGCCACTTTTTATTGTTAATGAAGGATACTAATATGATTATATGCATATAGAACCTTCCAACTTGCCAAATATACCTTAAGAAATCTATTTTTGGTTAGCTTATTAGTTACTTGTTTAAGAAATCTATTTTTGGCTAGCTTACTAGTTACTTGTTAAGGGTCTTGTTGTTGCGTGTTTAAGGACAATTACTAAGGTGGCATTCTCAATGCAATCGACTCAATTTCAGTAAAAAAAGAGTCTAAATTTTTATTAACTCTTACTATTTTTGTTGCTTTCAATATAAGTAGAATTCATTTTTTCTCTTAACAATTGTTTTAAAGAAATTCGTTAACACACTTCCTTGTCTAACTATACCTCATATTTCAGATTTTTAGTAAAAGAATATAAATTAAGTTGTATTTGTTTGAAGTATAAGTTCTTGTCTCATTTTTTTTTGCAAATAAGCTAGGACTTAGAAGATTCCAAACGCACATGACCATTTGGTTACATCTCTTTCAATTCCATAGAGATCTTTTCGTGCAAACAATTAAAGATAGGTGTAGTTGATCATGGTAGCACGTGAAATGTGACGCAGTGAACAGCTACAGAATTTTGAGCAAGATTCAAGGGCTAAACACTGAAGTAAAATGATGGATTCGCACCAGAAATTATGTCTTGTCATGCCTTGGCTAGTGGGTATAGTCGTATAGATGTTTCGCACTATTTTGATCTATTATAGTCCAGACATTAGTATTTTCTCAATGCAAGTTATATGTAGAGAAATGGAGAATAGTTGCATGGCACATGCACAATGGAAATCTAGATCCTCAAAACAACATAGAATATACTCATGTAGTCCCTTCCAAGAAAAAACTTGGCAAACATAATCATAGGAATCGTTTACAATGTACCAATTTAGAATTTCCAACATTTTAATTAGAAAAATTTATATTATATTAATATAATTCGCAGCCGCATTACCCAACTCTCTAGGCCTATATATACCCTCGGATACAATAGCTCTTGCATGCCAACCCTTCTTTCTCTCTCTCTCACACACACACACACCAACACTCACATTCTTGCTTAGTCAATTCAGAAACAAAATCATTCTTTTTAATAATCTCTCATGGCCACCTTCAAGCTCATTTACACAATTGCTTTCCTTCTTGCAATAGTCTTTTCTTATGGGATTATTGCCACTGAGGGAACTAGGCAGTTGAGGACACAGAACATTAAGAAATGTGATCAGAATCACGTAGCTATTTGTGAGAAAATTGTTAGGGAAATGAGAAATAGTCTCAATCACTTGCGCCGTGGCATTTTAGACCATGAAGCTGCAGGTACTGAACCTGCACCACCAGCTGGTAGTGGTCAAACTCATGTTGAAGAAAGCAGAACTGATGATTTCCGACCCACTGATCCAGGTCACAGTCCTGGTGCTGGTCACTCCAAAGGATCTCAAAGCGTGGATCCAAACGAGTAGACATATATTTACATGACTAATTATTAGGTATTGAGTATGGTAACGTGATGCTCCTCCTCTCATATTAATATAATAAATTTCACTAGTTATATTAATAGTGAGATTCACCATGCATGAGAGGAGAAGGCATTACGTTATTGTATTCTAAAAATATCTAATAATTTTCCTGTCTCAAAACTTCATGCATGATTACTATCAATTGTTCATAAGAATAAATCAGTTTATTGTTGTGAAATATTAAGAAATTTAGATTTGGTTTGGCTGATAATGATGCATATGTATTTCCTAGTCTCTTGTGTATTTGTATCATGCTAGAGATACAAACTATTTTACAAAAAATTTTACAAACTGTTGATGTCGTGGGTAGTTATTGATAAATGAAAAATTGATTAATAGCAGATCTAAATGAAAATCAATAAAAAGTTGGTCACATCAACAATTTGTAAAAATATTGTAAAATAGTTTATGACTGTGGCATTACTCTTATATTATTGTATGTAATCCTATGCTATCAATCAATAAAATTGGACTTTGTATCTGTTGTAGTTGAAGCCTTAATTATACTAATTTAGTCTAAGATATCATTTGCTATTTCTGAGCTATCCAAGGTTGTATCATTGTATGTGAGGTATCAGTCAATAAAATTGGACTTTGTTACTTTGTATCCGTTGTAGTTGAAGCCTTAATTATACTAATTTAGTCTAAGATATCATTTGCTATTTCTGAGCTATCCAAGGTTGTATCATTGTATGTAATCCTATGGTATCAATCAATAAAATTGGACTTTGTCTTTGAATCTGTTGTAGTTGAAGCCTTAATTATACTAATTTAGTCTAAGATATCATTTGCTATTTCTGAGCTATCTAAGGTTGTATTAATGAGTACTTTCAAGACAATAATAAATGCCTTTGTTATATTTCCACGCGTGTCTCTCTTTTTTCCTTTTTAAAGTAATCAAAGTTTAGAAAGAAAGAAAAAAATCAAATAAATGGAACCCTTGAAGAGTATAAAATGGAACATTCCTATCAACAAAGAGGATCTTTGTTTTTTTCCCTCAATAAGATGATAAATACTTAAATAGAATAGAAAAATCCAGTTTCCATTGACTTTTGGCTCAACCATATTTTCCTTTATATATTGATAAGGACAAAATTCATGAAAAAAAAAAAAAATACATAGTAGAATCTTAAGAGATGAACCTAAAAAATAGCACCTAGGTGTTGTACCTAAGTCTTACTCTATTGATAAAATATATTGCAAATACAGTTTCAAGTTGATATCTTATGTTATATATAGTTAGATAGATGGTGAGTTTAGCTTATATATAATATTGCAAGAACTGTGTAAAAAAAAAAAAAAAAAGAAGAAGAAGAAGAAGAAGAAGGAAGATTTTATTTGCACAAGATTAACAGCCATCCCATATATTAACAACAAAAATAGTTATAGTGATGAATACACAGAGTTGTTTCTAACCTTTTCTATAAATTTTTTTTTTTTAAAAAAAGGGTATACTTGGAGTTCGGCATATAATTCGATATATATATATATATATATATGTATGTATATATAATATTGAAAGAACTGTGTTAAAAATTAAAAAAAGAAGATGAAGAAGAAGAAGGAAGATTGTATTTGCACAAGATTAATAGCCATCCTATATATTAACAACAAAAATAGTTATAGTGAAGAGCACACAGTTCTTTCTAATTAACCTTTTCTATAAATTTTTTTTGTTTAAAAAGGGTATACATGGAGTTCGGAATATAATTCGAAAGATATATATATTATGACTTGATTCACTTCCATCGGAACCTGTAATTTGAGCTTTACCAGTCTGATGGTCACACATTGAAAGCAGCTGACGGTAATATTACACATACTAATTAAGAATGGAGCATTAATATTGATTATTAACTATCTGAATCATGAGGTTTCAAACAAAACAAAACCCAAAAAAAAAAACTTATCTGAATCGTGAGAGCCAAATAATTTAATAGATTGTTCTAATGATTGACGATCAAAGTGAACTATCTCTTGACTTCCAAGTCTTCCATGATAAATAAGATCATTCATTTAAATTATTATTAAAACCATAGGTGCTAATACCAACTAGTATATTATAACCAAATATATAATTTGATTAGCAATTTGATACTATTCATTGTCATCACTCCAAAAGCAAGAATGGAATAAATAAACTTTGTTGCACCATAGAGAGAGAGAGATGTTTGCCTTTTTAATAGACTAATGCCTTTCAATTGCATGATGGCCCACACCAACTTATATTGGCAAGGAATTTTTGGGAATTTTCCTGAATGGGGAATCAAATCCTAGATAAATTGACTTTCGACTGTTGTTGTCCCTTGATGAGTAGGCTTTCTTGAGTGATGGATGGACATTAAGGATAGCAACAGCTTTATGCAATTTTTTTCTTCCTTCTAAGTTTGTAGCTTTGACATGTTTATACATGCGAGTGGAAGTATTTTAGAAACAATTACAAATTACAAACAGATGTGGAAGTATTTTAGGAACAGTTACAAATTACAAACAGATTAATTCAATATAGCCAGTTGATTCATGTAATAATGATATTATATTGAAAATTAGATTTATTACCCTAACACTTGGAGTCTTTTAATTTTACTTACGCTTCATGATATTTCAAATGTCCAAGACTTAAATCATCTTATTTGTCGATGTTATAGTGTCATTTTTATGGAGTGGTAAATAACTAAACATTTAAAACATTTATCAAAAGATTACGACTAGACTAGGGTTTGAAATAAGGCTAGTGAGAAAGAGGCTATGCTAGGGTCTGGACACTGGAATAAGGAAAATATAATAATTTTGTAATTAAAATTTATAAGAATGAAGTCAATGAACAATTTCGTATAAATTATTTTTGATATAAGATAGAATTTTACTCTAGCCTAATCTAAGTGTATATGTGTGTGAAACTCTCTCCTAGAGACTTGAACCTCAGCCCTTGCCCTCTACACCAAGGGTGTGCGGTGATTTCGTATAAATTATTACATTCCCATAAATAGGTAATATGAGATTACCATCATTATATATATATATATATATATATATAAAGAATCCAATGTGAATGCTCTTACCATAAATAATAAATTATGATAATCTCACTACTTTATATATAAAGCATTCCGCATTCCCATTATCACTTATAAACAACACGTCCTACATCTTGTTCTTTATTTTATACTAAATCATAATGAAGTAGCTTTTTTTTTTACACCATTTGCAACAATAGCAACAACCAAAAACAAACAAAATATGTTTTACACCATGCTATAATAATATGTATATTTGCATAATACTATAGCAATGTTTATTATTTATATATATATATATAAAGAATCCAATGTGAATGCTCTTACCATAAATAATAAATTATGATAATCTCACTACTTTATATATAAAGCATTCCGCATTCCCATTATCACTTATAAACAACACGTCCTACATGTTGTTCTTTATTTTATACTAAATCATAATGAAGTAGCTTTTTTTTTTACACCATTTGCAACAATAGCAACAACCAAAAACAAACAAAATATGTTTTACACCGTGCTATAATAATATGTATATTTGCATAATACTATAGCAATGTTTATTATTTACTAAAGTAATGCATAAGCTAATCTTTAGGAGTTTTAATTACTACATGGAAATGCAAAATGAATTTTGCATTATTCGCTAAGAATGCTCTAATGTAACATTTTTGGTAATCTTACACTGCCCTGATGTTGTGTACAAATAAACAAATCAAAAACCAAAACACTTATAGTAATGTGGTTGTAATATTTCGTTTTGTTTGTTTCACTGTAAAATGTTTGCAGTGTTTTATTATGTTTGTTTCATTATAAAATTTGATTAAACCTAAAAATGTTTTCCACTAATCGTAAAACCCTTTATACAAATTTGTGAAATCTTTTTTTTAAGGTAAAATCTTTTACAAAAATACACTGCTCCCCCTATCTAGTGGTGAATTAGGATATAATTAAATAAATGAAGGAAAAAAAAGTTGTTATAAATAATTAGGGTATGTTTGGTAACTGTTTTTTCCCCTTATTTTCTGTTTCCAAAAACAGTTTTCTATTTTTGAGACTAAAAACTTGTTTGGCAACCCAAAATAAACAGAAAACAAAAATTGTTTTCAAAACTCAATTTGTGAAGGAAACTGAAAACATGTAAAAGGTTGTTTTCAGTTTCTAATTTTCAAAAGTCAATAAAAATACATATTTACGCTCTGTTTGTTTCAGCATTAACATTTTCTGGAAAATGATCCATTTTCCAAAGAGCATTTTCTAAAAAACTATCTCATTTTCCAGTGTTTAGTAACGACTTTGAAAATGAGTTTGACAATGTTTTCTGGTGTTTGGTATGCAATTTTTTAAAAATATTTCTTGTATAATTTAAAACATGTGTATTATGTAAACCAACTAATGTAATCATTATAAATAAATAAAAACCAAGAATGAATTCGGTTTTCATACTAAAATTTTGACAATAGATACAATCAAAATTAATAAGTTGTCAAATTTTCATGATCTCTATCACTCATCTTGCTCATACATATGAACAGTAACGTACATACGTATGTGTATATAAATATATAAATATATATATATATATATATATTAATTTGACAAGGGAATACATTTTCAATAAGTATAAATGACAATAATTTTTAATTGTCTAATCTTTTTGTTGGTATACTAATTGTCTACTATGGTCAACCACAAGTCTTCAATATTACTCTAAATTGTGTATTTACATAATGTACTGCATAATATATCATCACTGCATAAAGTATCTGCCAACAAAAAAAATATTTTCCAACAAATGCAATTTCCCTAAACAATTATCATTCATTATATAACAATATTATTAGTCCATGAAAAAAAATTGTCCCACGTAAAAGAAATTTAGAGCAATATAGGTACTATGTTTAAAATTTTCATCTTTTACTTCATTCATTCTTTCTTCTTCATCTTTTTATTTATTTTATTTTTTTGCACTTTATGTACGAAAAATAAGTAACTTTTGCCTAGAATCCATCAAACCAAAAATTTCTTGGAGAAGAAAGAAAATCAAGCTTGAAATTCAAAGCAAAGAATTGGAATTTTGGTAGAGAGGAATGAAATAATTACCGCTGCAAATTTGGTCTCCTTTGCAAGTCGGAGCTATTGAATGATCAAAGAAGGAAAAAAAAAATCTAATAAGAGAATTGTGTTACGGAGGGGAAAAGAAACATGAAGAAAAGAGAGAAGAGAGACAATTAGAGAGAGAGATCTATGGGAAGAGGAGAGACTAGAGTTAATGACAGTGAAGGTATGAGGAGAGAAAAAGCAAAGGGAAGAGAGAAAGCTTACCACGAGAGAGAGAAGGCGCCAAAAAATTATATTTCCCACGGCTACAAACGAAGATAATATTTACAGGAGATGCAATGTATGAGAGAGAGATTGTTTTCCAAATTTTTTTTTTTTTTGGAAAACTACCTATAGAAAATAAGCCTTATATTTATTAGGGTTTTTCGTTGACCAAAGATAGTTTTCCATTGACCAGTTTTTTTTATGCTACCAAACACTAAAAAATGTGAAAAACTATTTTTATAGAAGGTTTTCCAGCAAAACAAATAGAGCATTAATTTATTGAATCTATCTCATTTAATAAGTTAGTATTAGAGTTCAAATCCTATTAACAACATATTTTAGTATTTTTTATTTTTTTCTTTAAAAAATTATATTTTTAATTTCAACTAACCAAATATGTTTTTGATTTCAAAAATACAAGAAAATTATTTTTTCTTTATATTTCCAAAAACAAGTTTTTTAAAACAAAAAACAAAAACTGTTACCAAATATAACCTTAAGTTTTTGTGTCTATTAAAAGAATTCATAAAATAGTAAAAAAAAAAAAAAAAATTGATAAGAGTAGTTAAGCCAAGATTAGATAAGAGCAAAGGAGCTTATATTATATATATATATATATATATATATATATTAATAACAAATCAAAAAAAAAAAAATCAATGGTAAAAGAATGTTAAGAGCTTAGCTAAATCAGAAAATGGAAGGAAGGAAGAAGATGATGAATATGGGAATTAGAGAAAAAGAGAGTGTTGCCAGTAATGCAGTGCAGGGGTTAAGGAAGAGAAGAGAGAGCTAACTGGAATGTTCTTTCTTACCCTTACTCATTCATCAATTTAGCTATATACAATGTACAATCAATCCTCATGAACTGCCAGTAACTAACTACCTCCCTTAACTAACTTCCACCACTTCATCAATGCCTTCTATCTAACTAACATACTTAACTAACTTCCACCACTTCATCAGTACCTTCTAACTAACTAACAGACTTAACTACCCAATAAGCTTGACAACTACCTTGAGATACAACACCAATATTACACCACAGGTTACATCACAACTAAGCACACACATTACAACTAAGCACACACAGTACAACTAAACGCAACACATTACAATTGAGCACACACTAAGCAGTATACAATCATGATCCTAACAACATCTCCCCACTTTAGAACAGCTTGCCCATAAGATGGGGAAATTGTTGTTGCAGATGAAACAAGTCCTCCCAAGTAGCATCATTAACAGTACCACCTTGCCATTGAATGAGATGTTGAGTAATAGTCCTATTTCGGAGCTTGTGAGACCTGGTTTGAAGAATAGCTACTGGTTCAAGTGTCGGGAAGCCTTGATAGTTCACTGATGGCAGCAAGGACATAGACACATTATGCTTGCCCAACTTCGTCTTCAAACAGGACACATGAAACACTGGATGTATTACAAAATCAACAGGCAAATCCAACTTGTAAGCTACTTCACCAATTCTTTCAAGAATCTAAAAAAGCCCAAAAAACCTGGGAGAGAGCTTATGAGAAGCCCTATAGGCCACTGACTGTTGCCTGTAGGGTTGTAACCTAAGAAACACCCAATCACCCACACTGAATTCCTTCTCAGACTTATGGAGATCATACTGCTACTTCATCCCGGCTTGGACAGTCACCAAATTCTGCCTTAATAAGGAAAGAATGAGCTGTCTTAATTGCAAAAGAGAACCCACAACTGCCACTTGGGTTGTATCAAGTATGTAATCTAACAAACGAGGAGGAGGAAAGCCATACATAGCCTCATATGGAGTACACTTAGTAGCTAAATGATAATTGGTGTTGAATCAAAATTCAACTAGGTACAACCAATTTGACCACTAAGTAGGTCTATCAGCAGAAAAAGACCTTAAATACTGCTCTAAACATTTATTCACAACCTCAGTTTGGCCATCAGTTTAGGGATGATATGCTAATGACATAGCCAACTGCACCCCTTGTAATTTGAATAATTCAACCCAAAACTTGGCATTGAAGACAAGGTCTCTATCAGACACAATAGAAGTAGGCATCCCATGTAATTTCAATACATTCTGAGCAAACAAGGTGGCCACCTTAGCAGTAGAATGAGAATGAGATAGTCCTATGAAATTAACATATTTAGTGAGCCTATCCACCACAACTATTATAGTATCCAACCTCTGAGACATAGGCAACCCATTGATAAAATCCATACTAACAGCAGACCAAGGCCTATTAGGGACTGGCAAGGGCTGTAGAAGTTCAGTAGTTTTGCAAGTCTCATGCTTCATTTGTTGGCAAACTCCACATTCCCTAATATACTGTTTCAAATCCGATCTCATTCCCACCCAAAAGAAATTCTGTTTCAATCTATGGAAGGACTTAAGGAAGCCAAAATGGCCCCCTAGTGGACTATCATGAACTAGATGAAGAATCTTACATTTAAGGCTGCATTGTGGACCAAAAAAACCCTACCTTTATACAAGATCAGGCCATTATGCAATGAAAAGAACCTTGGGTAAGCTGAACCTGACTCAAGTTGCTGTAATAGCTATTGCAACTCAGGGGTATGGTGATAGCTATCCTGTAATTCCTCAATCCAAGAAGGACATGGAAAGGAAATCAAAAACAAGGTTGGAGGAGAATCCAAAGGAGTTAGGTTGACTGAGACTTCAAAAGTAGAATCTAACCTCCTCGACAATGCATCTGTCACCTTGTTTTCACATCCCTTTTTATACTCCACCACAAATAGATAACCCAACAACTTAGTCAACCACTTTTGTTAGGCCAGAGTGGCAATTTTCTGCTCCAAAATGTACTTCAAGCTTTGTTGATTAGTCTTAATAATGAATGGTCTTCCTAATAGATAATGTCTCCACTTGTGCACTGTAGTGACCAATGCCAACAATTTTTTTTCACAAGTGGATAGTTGCAGAGCTTTACCTTTAAGGGTTTGACTATGAAAGGCAATGGGTCTATGATTTTGCATCAAGACAGCCCCCAAACCACTTCTTGATGCATCACACTCAATAATAAAGGGCAGATTGAAATCAAGCAAAGCTAGGACAGGGGGTTGGCTAACAGCAGCCTTTAGTTGATGAAAGGCTAGTTCAGCTACAGCAAACCAAACAAAAGCATTCTTCCTTAACAATGCAGTCAATGGGGCAACTATCTGACCATAATTCTTGATGAATTTTCTATAATACACAGTCAAACCCAAGAAACCCTTCAAAGCCTTGACAGAAGTAGGAGTTGGCCAAGTCACCATGGCTGCAGTCTTCCTTGGATCAACACTAACACCTTGGCCAGAGATAATGTGACCAAGATATTCCACTTCTGGACAGCCAAAGACACATTTACTTCTCTTGGCATATAGCTGATGTTGTAGCAGCAACTCTAGGACAATTTTGAGATGCTGAAGATGAAGATCCAAGGTAGAAATAAAAACTAAGATGTCATCAAAGAACACCAAAACAAACCTCCTTAAATAAGGCCTGCAAACATCATTCATGAGGGATTGGAAGGTTGATGGAGCATTGGTCAAGCCAAATGGCATAACCAAGAACTCATAGTGTCCATCATGGGTTCTAAAGGCTGTCTTAGGAATATTCTCCTTTCTCATGCAAATCTGATGGTATCCAGACCTTAAATCCAATTTGGAAAAAAATGATGGAACCAGCAAGCTCATCTAGCAACTCATCCACCACTGTATAGGAAATTTGTCCTTAATTGTAGCTTGATTCAAAGCTCTATAGTCAATGCACATTCTCCAAGAGCCATCAGCCTTCATTACCAACAATATTGGAGAAGAAAATGGGCTTTGATTAGGCCTGATTAAACCAACCTCCAATAAATCAGTAATGATTTTCTTAATTTCAATTTTTTGGAAGTGAGGATATCTATAGGGCCTTTGATAAATTGGAACAGTCTCTTCCTTCAAGACAATTTGATGTTCATGACCTCTATAAGGAGGCAGACCAGAAGGTGTATCAAAGACAGAAGCAAATTCAATCAATAGCTTCTCAATCAAAGGGTCACAGTGGTGCTGGGAGGAAGGAGTGCCTGAGCCCAATGACACCACCTGCAGCAATATACCCTTCCTGACAGGTTGTCTAAAGAAATGCTCACATTCTTAAAGAGTGGAATCAGTAGTGTGCATACCACTCAATGTAATAGTGGTAGCAAAATGCAGGAATTGCATTGCCATCTTCAGAAAATCCCAATGAACCAAACCCAAAGTCCTAAGCCATTGAGTGTCTAAGACTAGCTCACAATCCCCTAAGGGCAAAGCATTCAAATCCACTGAAAACATGTGACCTTGCATAACAACTTTAACCCCAAAACAAACACCCTTGGTCTTAATTGTTGCACCATTAGCTACCTTAACCTCAAATGAAACAGTGGGATCTAAACATAGCTGTAGCTTGGAAAGTATAGCAGTATCCAAGAAATTATAAGTGCTGCCAGTGTCAATTAAAATAGCAACCCAATGCCCATTAATTTTACCCTTAATTCTCATGGTACCAGATGAAGGACTTCTTAAGAGAGCATAAAGAGTGATTTCTGCCTCAGCCATTTTAGATTCAATCTCAACAGATTCGGAATGAAGCACATCAGATTCAAGAGACAAGGGCATCTCATTATCATTAAGTTCTATTAGTTGAGAACTAGGACCTTGAAATGGGTAAAGACCTTCTAACAAGTAAAGTTTAGCAGACTTACAGTGATGCCTAGGTTGGAATTTCTCATCACAATTAAAACAAAGTACCTTCTTTCTTCTCTCTTCCATTTGAGCTTAAACTTTGAGTTTAGCTTGACATCAGGTTTTGGTCCAAGAATTGAAGGTTTGTACAAATTTGATGAAGAAGGTTTCTGAGACTTCTTGCTAGTCATCAAATACTCTTCTTAAATTTTTGCCAAACCAAAAGCCTCATTGAGATTCTTTGGATTAAGCATTTTCACAGGCAGCTTAACTTCATCTTTAAGACCACTAAGGAAGTAACTTAGTTTATGGTTCTCTAACAGATCCCTAATTCTGTTAGAGAGAGCTTCAAATTGCCCCTTGTAATTAACCACATTACTTATTTCGTGCAACTTGGTCAGAGCCTCCATTAGATCCTTATAAAAGGAAGAACCAAACCTGATCAACAATGCTTACACAAAGCTCTCCCAAGCCATGAACACACCTGTTGCTTTACAATCTTGAAACCAAATTAAAGCATCGCCATCCATATGAAAAGAAGCCATCAGAAGCCTCTCATTGAGTGGAGTATGATAGAAATTGAAATACTGATTATCTTTATACACCCAGGCTGTAGGGTCATCTCCTTTGAACCTAGGAAATTCGAGCCTCACACTCTTTGATAAACTTGGTAATGGCAGAGTAACAGCGTGAGATATTGGAGATGACTTTGGTGATGGTGGTTGTTGTCTCTTTTCTTCAGCTCCAGTTAGCTTCTGCAAAGCGAGGCTAATGGCATTCAATTGTTGGGTATTAGCATTCAATTGTTGGGTGATTTCTTGAAGAGAATGGGCATGGTGGTCAATGGTAGTTTTTGGGAAGCAATGGATTCATTGATGTATGAAGTGGATTGTGTTTCAATCATGGTCACAGGAAAGAGGGCTTTGATACCAATTGTTAAGAGCTTAGCTAAATCAAAAAATGGAAGGAAGGAAGAAGATGATGGATATGGGAATTAGAGAAAAAGAGAGAGTGTTGCTTCGAGGGAACTACCTCCAAAACAAAGCAGGGGTTAAGGGAGAGAAGAGAGAGTTAACTGGAATGTTATTTCTTACCTTTCTCATTCATCAATTTAGCTATATACAATGCACAATCAATCCTCATGAACTGCCAGTAACTAACTACCTCCCTAAATTAACTTCCATCACGTTATCAGTACCATCTAACTAACTAACATACTTAACTACCCAAAAAGCTTGACGGATACCTTGAGATACAACACCAATATTACACCACAA
Source organism: Quercus robur (assembly GCF_932294415.1). Lineage (NCBI taxonomy): Eukaryota > Viridiplantae > Streptophyta > Magnoliopsida > Fagales > Fagaceae > Quercus > Quercus robur. The sequence goes on from NC_065535.1 coordinate 6,373,768, forward strand.
GTTACATCACAACTAAGCACACACATTACAACTGAGCACACACAGTACAACTAAACACAACACATTGCAACTGAGCACACACTAAGCAGTATACAATCATGATCCTAACAAAGAAAGAAGAGTAAATGGTGTATTAGGATAGAATTAAATAAGTGAAGGAAAAAGAAGTTGTTATCAACAATTATCTTTTAAGAAATGCTATGTCCACAATATTTTTATAAAAAATTCTAAGTGGTAGGATGTTACTGATTGTTATTGTTGGAGCAAAAAAGTAATCTTAGTGGTAGGTTCAAATTTGAACCAATAATTACTAACCATCTATAATTTTTTGTGAAAATGTTATGAAAATATTGTGAACGTAGCACTTTTCTTTACTTTTTCTCAACAAAAAAGATTTTTTGTGTTTATCAAAAGAAGATAAGCTGTTATTTCTATCTAAAAATTTGCTAATTTTGTGTAACCACTTAGCAATTAAACAGGATAGACACTGTATATTAGAATCTCATTCCCTTCCTTTTTTTTCGGTTTCCAAAAAAAAAAAAAAAGTTTCTCAAAAAATTTGTTTCTCGAAAAAAAAAAAAAAAATATATATATATATATATATATAGCAATTAAACAGGATAGACACTGGATGGAATCTCATTCTCTTCCTTTTTTTCGGTTTCCAAAAAAAAAAAAAAAAAAAAATTTGTTTTTCAAAAAATTTGTTTCACAAATATATATATATATATATATATATATATATATGTCATGAAAAAACTTGAATGGGCCAATATGCCTCATCAAACATATATATATATATATACTCATCAAACATATATATATATATATATATATGTCATGAAAAAACTTGAATGGGCCAATATGCCTCATCAAACATTTAGCTTCGATTTTGGGCTTGCAATGCACCTTTAGTCGAGAGGGAATCATCAACCAAAGTCCAATCGGCCAGCCCTACTTGAATCTATGACATAAGCCCATTTATCACATATGCATTTTTTTTTTCTTTTTCTTTTTCCTTTTTTATTAGGAGATATCAGATATGCATGTTTAATAGAAGATGTAACAAGAAGTTGACTCTAACCATTGCTACAAACTTTTCTTAGTTTTTTGGGGGCCTAATTTAGCTAATATTTATTTGGACAAAGTTTAGCTACAAAATTTATTATAATTTAAAACTACAACTTTACTTAATAAAACATATATTATTATATATTTTGAAAATCTAACTGTTGATTGCATGTTCTTTATGCTCTTAATACACATGTCAAATTTTGTGACAATCGGATATTATTTATTATATGATCTATAAGTTTATATTTTATGCATAATTTTAAATTACAAAAACTTGCAATTTAAACAATTTATTAATGACATAGCAATTGATCTTTAATTTTCTAAAAATTTTATAAGTATAGAGAATATAAGAAGAAGATGTAATTCAATGGTAGATTTGTCCATATTCTCCTCCAATAAAAAAATATTGAATAAGATTCTAGCCTTAAGCTATAACTAATTTTGTATCTAAACTTTGTCTTATCTATTTTGACTATCACATATACAAATATTTTAATCTCTTGATTGCTTTTTAACCAAGAAGATCAAACTAAAAAGAAATCTTGCTTACAAGCTATTAGTATTAGTATTTAATTGTTGCACTTCAGTTCTTTCCTAATTCAGATCTCGTATCACAAAGAATAAGTAGAGATCTTGTAACGGTATTTGATCATTTCCAAATTTAGAACTATATCTCACAACATAATATGTAATGGTATTGTCAGAGAACCTTGTAATTCAATTGATTGGGACTTATTAGTGATTTCAAAGGAGACATCCAAAATTAAAAAATCCCCCTCTTCACCTCATTGTAACTATCGAATTATCCAAAACAAATTATAATAAAATTATGTAATGGTATTGTTTATTCTGAAAAAGATGCTTACAAATAAGTACTTTTTGTCCATTTTAGTTCTTTCCAATATCACAACATCTATACTATTAATAACATGGTTTCCGGTTTGGTTTTCAACCTTTTGTGTACTAAAATACCCTCACACAAATTCTTAAATTCTCTAAAATACCTTTATCATTTAATTAAATAATTTTAAATTAAAAAACACAAACGATTAAAAGAGTAATTTACTTTTCCTAAGTTTTAGGTTTTTTCCTTTATCTTCTCCATTCAGCCTAAAATTTAAAACACTATCTCTATCTCATTTTTAAACAGTATTCCAAGTTATCTTATCCCTTTCTTTAAAAAAAAAAAATATACATGATTATTTATATATCACTTTTAAACACTATAAAATTAAACCAAAAAAAAAAAAAAAAAACTAAAAAAAAACAAATAAATGAAAAAGAAAATTATTGTACGTGCAAAGTGTATGTGATGAGTCTTTTTTTTTTTTTTGATAATTTGTGATGAGTCTTATATATATAACAATTTTTTTTTTAATTTCTTTTTCATAAAAGGATGCTTACTAGTTACTAGTGTTAGTATTTTTCTTTTCATGTGCTTAAGTTATTTCCATGTATGAAGAGTATTATAATTCAACTGAAATTTTTTCGTGTTTTCAACATAAATGTATAAGATTCAAATGCCTCATCTCTCAACTCTCAAGTTATCAAAAAATCATTACTACTAGTATTTTTTTTTTCTTTTCATGCATTCACATTCTTTCCAAATTTAGAACCTCATCTCACAATAAAGGGTAACATATATATATATATATATATATATATATATTTTTTTTTTAATGAAAGGATGTAACTCTTATTCATGTAGAAGATAAATAGAATATATCTTAGGTCAAAGTTAACTCAATCATATTTAAATTTTTTTTTATTCAAGTTGCATAACTGTCAAGAGATATGCTGGTCTAAAGTGTAACAATTATTAGTTACTAATACTAGTATTTTACAAGGTGTAATAGGATTATTTGTCATATCTCACATATGCTGTTTCAAACCACAACTTCCTTCCCCCCACACTATTTACCCAAAAAAAAAAAACTAGTATTTTATAAGTTAAAAAGTAACATTTTGTTTTTGTAGTTTTTTCTTCTAAATGATAAATCAAAACTGAACTAGTTCAGATTGACAGATTCCTAGGAAAATTTCCAGTTTGGCACAGATCATGTTTCTACCTGCAAACTTTCAAGTACTTCATCTATACTGCCATAAATAGTCATAGTTACTGTAATTGAAAAGACATGGCGTGAGGTGAAAAAAAAAAACTAAAAAAGGTAAAAACTGACTTGCCCTGAACACACTGTCATTTTTTTTGTTGTTACACGAACGTAAATGGTAAAAAATATTTCTAAAAAAAAATAATCTCAAATTCCAAAAAATATCTATTAAGGGAAGGGCAAAATAGCCAAAAAAATTTTTTTTTTGTTAAAACTCAAAACCCAAGTGGAAGCTCAAGCTGGCGGCGGATCCAAAAGAGAGAGAAACCTCAACAGTACCTATAAATCTCAGTTTTATGAGTCCAACGGTCCAGATCAACCCTTATCGCCTAATCCAACGGCCACAAACACAACCGCGTTTTACAGTGAATCCTTCTCTATCCTCAAAATAAAATCCTCACCCTAACCGTATCCGTACCCATCAGTATCACTTTCTCTCTCTAAAAAAAACCTTCAGATTCAGAGACTTTCTCTCTCTAAAATCCAAAACTTTCATTTTTTTTTTTTTTTTTAAAGAGTGAGAGTGAGTGTGGGATATAGAGAGAGATTACGATGCAATCGAATAACGGCGGCTCTGATTCAAAGCCACAAGAAAAGCAGAATAATAATAGTAATAATCAACAACAACAACAACGACAGACTCCGCCGCCGCAGTCGTGGGTGGCGATGCAGTATCCGGCGGCGGCGATGGTAATGCAGCACCAGATGATGGCGCCACACCATCAGCATTACGGTCATCCTCCGCCTCCTCCGCCTCCGCCTCCTCCGCCTCCGCCTCAGCATTACGTGCCGTATCACCCTTACCAGCTACAACACTCTCAGTCTCAGCAGCAGCAACAAGGATCTAGCGGCGAACACAACAAGACGATCTGGGTCGGCGATTTGCACCATTGGATGGACGAGAATTTCCTCCACAATTGCTTCGTCTCCACCGGAGAGGTCCAACTTTTTTTTTTTTTCTTTTCTTTCTATTTTCATTCATATCGTATTCGTATTCGTTTGAATTTGCGTGTATTCATCTATTTTTTGTGTTTGTTGATTTGGGTTTTGAATGAATGAATATTCAAAGGACACGTTTTGATTGCTTTATTTGGCATTTTCTCTGTTTGTGAACGTTGGGGTTTAGTTTAGGTTTATGTATGTGAACGTTTTGTGTGATATAATGAGAGAGGTTTTAAATATGTTTGGTTTTTGCTGAGAAAAGTGGTAACGGTATTATGTCCTTATTAGAGAAATTTGTGTTATTGGCTTATAATAAAGTAAAGAAAAGGATGTTACACCTGTTGTTTGGTTTCATTAATTACTTAGGGAAGATGGAGTTGATTTTGCAATGTTTTAAGAAGCAAATACACTCCAAAATCACCACTCTTGCATGCTTGTCCACAATGTGTTAGGAGGAAAAAAAAAAATTTTAAAAATTACGAAGTATTTGATTTTGGATGTGTTTAAGTATTTTAATAGTTGTAATTTATTTTAAAAGCTTAATATATATTGTGGGTTTCAGTTAGCTTAACTGGTAAAGTCTTTTATGGTTTTATAAGAGATCTGGGGTTTAAATTCCATCTACACCAAAAATTGATTGGTATCTTGGTCTGATGATAAAGAGCTATCCTCATGAACGGATGCTATAAGTTGACATTCTCTTAAAAAAAAAAAAGCTTAATATATATCTACACATATTAATTAATTACATATCCATCAATATGTAATGTCCTGTGTTGTGTTGAGTTTTGTGTCCATGCTTCTTAGGTTTGAATATATTTTTGTGCTTTAGGATTAGTATCAAGGTTTTTATCTAGCATATAGGGTTGAAGCTTCCTAGCTAGCATTATGAGCTTGCCCTAATTTGATGTTCTGATCATTCACTAATAAATGGTGAATACACTGATGGCTAGAACTGACTGAATAACACTTCTTCATGCTTGTCCTCAATTTGTCGAGCAGGAGAGTTTTTTTTTTTATTATTTATTTTTAAAAAATTTCCTTTGATTTTAGATATGTTTTTAAAATTATAGTTGTTATCTATTTTGAAAACTTAAAGTAAAAATAAAATATACCTAAAGATAGTTTAAAAAAAAAAGGCCATACCTAGTGCATAAAGTTTCCACTTTTACGAGGTCTTGGAGAAGTCATTTTAATTGTTATGACGGTGTTGTCATATCCAATTATGTTGTGTCTTGATTTTTTCAAGAACTTTTGTGGTGTTGTGTTTGTGCATGTGTTGATACTTCTTAGATTGGAAACAATCCTTCCTATGACATGATTTTGGAAATACATATATTGATGTCAACTCACTTATCGTGCGCAAGCATGGCAGTTAAATGCTTCATCATTGCTTGGAAAAAAAAAAAAGAAAAGAAAAGAAAAGTTCTTTATTGCCGACTTCTAACTTTGGCCTTGTTTCCCTTAAGGACAATAACAAAATCTGTACTTATGTATATTTGCCACTATATGACTATATATAGGCAGGATCAGATGTAGGATGATGTTGGAAGTTGTCTACAAAGGGCTTTGATGTGGAGGTGCAACTTTCTCTTTTCCCTCAAAAGAGAAATTTTTAGAAAAGAATCAGCCAAGATGTCTTCTAGTGTATTGTTCTCTTTAAACTTTGCGCAACATTAATTTTGTTGTGTCTAAGTATTTAAGGTCCTAATTGATTGACAACAAAGGTGGAGGAATTTTCTACTTAAAAGAGGAGTTATAAAATATAATTTAGGCAATTAGTTAATTGCATTGAGCGTATTGATGTACTTGCATTTTTTTTCTTTTTAACTATTTATAAAATTAGAATGGGGGCAACAAATCCATGGTGATTCTGCTGATCTGAATTTTCTGTTCCTTCTTCTATTGTGATTTCACTTAGGCTTGGTTTATTTTGACTGAAAATAGTTCTTGAATATTTTTATTAGAAGAGTGATTTTATATCTACTACAAATTTTATTACATAAAACTTACAAATTGGTGCGTCAACTTTTAAACACAAAACAAAAGAAGTAATTCTAAAATTTATTTATTATGTTGTTGATGTGGCACTAATCGCATTCATTGTCACGTTTGTCTGTAAGCCTTTTGTAGTAAAATTGGTAGTAGCTTTAGCATTTTCCTATTATAGATTTGTCACGGCTTTTCAAATTATATTTGGGAAAAAAACTTTACAATTTTAATTTACTTTCTTAAAAACAACTTTGTGAAATTTGAAATTGCCATATATTGCTTCTCTCTGTTTATTCAGTTGCTATTTTCGCAAACCTTATGTGTCATATATCATGCAGATTGCCTCCGTTAAGGTCATTCGCAATAAACAGACTGGTTTATCTGAGGGTTATGGATTTGTGGAATTTTTTTCGCATGTGACAGCTGAGAAAGTTCTACAAAATTATGCTGGACTTTTTATGCCTAATACAGAACAGCCCTTCCGGCTGAACTGGGCAACATTTAGCACGGGTGACAAGCGATCAGATAATGTTCCTGATCTTTCTATCTTTGTAGGAGATTTAGCAGCGGATGTTACAGATAGCTTATTGCATGAAACTTTTGTTAGTAAATATCCATCTGTTAAAGCTGCAAAAGTTGTTTTTGATGCCAATACTGGCCGTTCAAAGGGTTATGGTTTTGTGAGATTTGGAGATGAGAACGAGAGATCACAGGCCATGACTGAAATGAATGGTGTTTATTGTTCGAGCAGGCCTATGCGCATTGGTGCTGCAACTCCTAGGAAGTCATCTGGATATCAACAGTCTCAAGGTATTTAATTATTCTATTTCAATAAGAAATAAAGCAGTTGTAATACTTGATACCTTCAGATATATTGGTTGAAATGCATGCTTTAATAACTATAGTTTTCCTCCAATTATTTGTTCTGCTCTCTCTCTCTCTCAAACAATTTTTTCAGGATTCTCTGCAATTTTTCATATGTGAAAAGTTAGACAGCTGTGATTGTGGGTGCCCAGAATCACACCATCCCTTATATACAGCTGTTATTTCTAGCTTGATCTATGCAAAGTAGTGAAATCTGGCTCTGATCCTTTCCCCTTTTCCAATGCCTTGCCAGCATAACTAACTTGTGCTACAAAGCCTTTGAGACAGCTGCTCTGTTTTTCTGCTTCTTTTCCCCGACTTGGCTGCTGATGGACTTTCACACTACTGCTTGAGTGGTTTTTGACAGCTCTAGTTGTGATGTAACCACAGTTAGCCTTTGATTTTTTCCAATATATAGAATCTAGACTTTCTAAAGAGAGAATCTTTTTCACATGGTGGAGGTGTGAGATTCTTTTATTTATTCTTATCTTGCCTCATCAACAAACATTTGCAAATGGCACCTTGCTTTTTGGAGGGCCATTCCCTTCTGTGTTATGTGGACAATTTAGCAGGAAAGAAACAGGCAAACTTTTGAAGAGGTTGGGCGTCCTTGGAGCTCAAATTGTTTTTATTACAATTTATGTAGGATTAGATGGCTGCCTTAAGCGGGCACACTTTTTCCTCCTTGTAGGAATTTCTGGACTTGAGTACTTTTTACTATATTTGTGGATCACTAGTACACTACCTGTGTACACAAGGGGAGCCTGCTTCATCTGATTACTCAATGAAACGGTTTATTTTTACTTATTAAAAAAAAAGTCACCTTGCTGCTCTGTGGACCATTTAAGAATTGCGATTTTTTCTTTTTTATCAACTCCTCATTCTTGGTTATTTTGAATCTTTCTGTGTTCAATGGACATATCTGTGCTTATGTGGTACATTTCCTCTGCTTCATGTCATACTGATGGCTGAGTGTAATCCAACTAGTAGAACAATTATATTCTTATTACTCTTTCATTCAACACTTGCAGAATTGGAATAAATAGGCACTGGAATTAATATAAGGGAACAATTACCAATATGTTTAGTGAGGAATAAATAGACATTGGAATTAATATAAAGATTCTGGTGTTATTTTGTGTCCTTTATAATGGGACTAGACACATGAAAGAGCTCTGTTTTTTGATAACTGAGGAGTAGTTAACTAGGATGGAATATATTTTATTGCCATTGTACAATGACTTTCATCATAAATTCTTTATGTCAATTACTGTTAGTGGACAAGTAAAACTATTTGTGTTGATGGACTAAACAATGCCAATTTTAATATTTGAATGACGGATGTCACAACTCCTTGGAAATTAGTTGATCCTAATACAAAAAATGTTATACAATGGCCTTAGATTGATTTCATTAGCATTCCTTATACTTATTTTTTGGGTGGTAGAGCAGAAATTTCTACTTAAAAAACAAAATCAAAATACTTTTTTGGTTGACCAGACTGATGGAACAGTTCTTTGTTTCCATATCACTGGCCCAAAAGTTAAGTTGTTTGTCTATGGTACAAGTTGATGAGAAGAACACGGGTTATGTAGATGGTAATACCTCATCAGGCCTAGTCATGATGCAGCATATTCTGCTGCAGTATGGGTTTGAAGAAATAAACTTTTCATCAGAGGTTATGTTGAATACCTTTACGGATGTTTAAATTATGAGGGTCCTGCTGCTTTGGTATTGTTCTCAAAGAAGGCCAAAATTCTGTCCTGAAACTGGAGGAGTGTTTTTAGGGCAGATTGTCAATTTGTATGGTTGGAAATTTTGGTTTGGATCAACTATATACACAAGGGACATAATATCCAACACAAAAATTCAAATGAGTTTTGTATCTGAGGATGTCCTCTTTCTTAAATTTTTCCTTTCTTTCTAATTATTCTGCGAAGATGTTTCTCCAACACACATTTTTCTTAAATTTATGATTGAAATGCTGCTAGTAGTCGTTTCTCCTTCTGTAATTTGTTAAGAGTATTTGGAACTTTTAAATTTTAGATGCTGATTTCACTTTGGGCGTACTCTCTAGTATGCTACCCACTTGCTAGCACTCCTTTATGTACCCTTTTTCTACATATTTACTTTCACCCTGAAAAAAAACTGCTTGTATTTAAGAACATGGTTTGAAATGTCAAGGGAGCTACTCTAATGTAGCCATGGCATTTAACTTTGACTTTTGCTTATTTATATCTGTTTTAATTATTCTTTAATTTTTTGGTAGGTGGATATGCATCAAATGGTATGTCAGCGCAACAGGCTGATGGGGATTCTACAAACACCACAGTGAGTTTCATCTTCTTCTTGTGGATATAAGTAATAAACATTGGGATTTGCTAACCCAAATTTTATATTAGATATTTGTTGGAGGGCTTGACCCTAATGTCAGTGATGAAGATCTCAAGCAGCCTTTCTCACAGTATGGTGATATCGTCTCTGTTAAAATACCAACTGGAAAAGGGTGTGGGTTTGTACAATTTGCTAACAGGTAGAATTTTTTTACCATAACTATGTCAAGTTTTGGCACGTATCCAAACAAAAAGAAAGAAAAGTGTTGGTACATTACAATTATGCCGGTGAACTTTTTATCAATTGGCACCTTCTCCCTCAGAAGTACATGGTGTGATTGTGGATTCAAAACCCTCTTGCATGTGTGACTTACTAATAGAGAAAAAACATGTTTCATTAAAATTATGGCTTGCCTTTTACTCCATGATCCTCTTTATCTCTCTTTACAGAAATAATGCAGAGGAGGCATTACAGAAATTGAATGGCACAGTAATTGGCAAGCAAACTGTGCGTCTTTCTTGGGGTCGCAATCCAGCAAATAAACAGGTACTCGGCAGAATCTCACCCCCCCCCCCCCCCCCCCCCACTCCCTCTCCCTTTCCCCCAAAAGGAAAAAAAAAAAATGACACCATCACTCCATTTTCACTGCATCTACTTTTGGGTTTGGAAAAGAGCTTTTTCGAGGATCTAATGGACAATTCAGATTTCACTATGCAATTAGCTTTGACAGAGCTGTTTGAAGTCATCCCTAGCTGTTGGAAACTTGGAAGGGTCATTGATCAGTTTTGCATGAATGAGTGTTTATTTAAATTCTGAACACATCCATTGCTACCTGCTTTCTCAGGAAGTTTATAATGATAATCTTTAATGGTGGATCCATAGAATCCAATTCAGGACTGGAAATGCTTACAGCAGCTTTAAAACTTATCTCCAATGACCTGCTAAAACAATTGATCTTTTTAATTTTATCTGCCCATAAATTCTGATTTGTTGTGAGCTTGTTTTTCTTAATTGGTTCTTTTTGGGGTTTGGCAGTTTAGAGCAGATTATGGCAACCAATGGAGTGGGGCATACTATGGAGGGCAGCTTTATGATGGTTATGGATATGCTTTGCCACCACCTCATGACCCAAGCATGTATGCTGCACCATTTGCTGCATATGGAGCTTACCCCATTTATGGAAACCAACAACAAGTGAGCTGAAGGAACTGCACGAGTAGTTCTAGAAATTAGACAATATCACGCTTAACTGGGTGAAATTTCTTCATTTCTCTGTAAGTTGAGTGGTTCTGTAGAATTCTTAAGAAAATCCCTCCAAAGTGGAGTGGAACTGAATTTTGACAGACTGAACTAATTTTGTAGGGATTTGACTAATGATTTATTTACAAATCACTGGACTGAATGAGAAAACTTATTTGTTGGAATACTTTCTTTGACTCTTTAGCATGTGTGTAGGGGCTGGCGGCATGATAATTCAGAGACTTTAGGACATTGGTATTTGATGCAAAAAGTTGCACTCAACGTTAAATCAGTGTGTGTGTTTTCACTTAACCCCCCAAAAGGATAAGGTTTTTTGACCAGTCATCAACCTTATTTCAGTTTGGAATGTGGTTGATGCTCTTGTTAACAGTCTTGACCGAAAACATACAAGATTGTACCCTTTTTAAGTTTTGCTAAGTTTAGACAGCATCTTGGGTCTAGAAATATGCCTTTTTAGCATTTCAAGCAATGCTCCAAAGATCAAATGAAGTTCCCTACAATCATTCACCAGTAGTTTTTGCTAAATTCCAAGCATCATGGTTATGAGGAAATTTGTCTTTTCAGCCTTTCGAGCAATGCTTCTAATATCAAGTGAATTAAGGATTTCATGTAGGGATAGCATAATATCAAGTGAATTAAACATTTCATGCAGGGATAGCATGGTAGAGTATTTAATTATTGACTATTATCTTATTGCATAATTGGGCTAGAAATAGATAATAATAAATAATCAAACTAGAAAGCTGCACTCTATTTTAGGGGAGAAGGTATCTCATGCGTCGAGCGCATATGTCCTTTGTCTCACTGACAGGTGGGCCCGCAAGGCATTGGGATTTCTTTCATGTGCTCTGGGATCAAGATTGCTCTCTATTTGAAATAATTTGTTTCATCATCGGAATGTAGTAACTGGAATGAAGTGGTTCAGGGCTTGAATTTGAACAGAGACTAGGTTTAGCAACCAAAACAAAGATAAAGAGGGTTGAAGACAGAGAAAGGGCTTGAGTTTGAATGAAGACGAGAAAAAAACATAGATTTGTATGGATTCAAATCTAATGTTGAAGCTCGAAGGTCTCCAAGGCTTTATGGGAGGAAGCGACGATGAGTGTGAGGAGAGTGGGTTTTGGTGATGATTGGGTGGTCTGAGTTTGGGATTGTGTTTCTGATCTCTTTATCTATGGAAAGAAAAAAGAAAAAGAATTTTATAAGACTATTTTAATAAAATTTATTGCAAAATAGAGAATGAGATGTATATTATATTTTAAGAGTAATGCTACAGTCATAAACTATTTTACAACATTTTTATAAAATGTTAATATGACTAACTTTTTATTAGTTTTCATCTAGGCTCACCATTAATATCACTTTTTCATTTACCAATAATTACTTATCACATTAGCATTTTGTAGAAAAATTTGTAAAATATTTTATATCTCTAACATTATTCATATTTTAATAGTAAATAGTTAAAGTAAAGGGACTTTTTGAAAAAGCAATTTAGCCAAAAGATGCAAAATCGGATTTGAATGCTTTCATGTGAAAAGAGTTAGAATTAATCAATAAATTCATTGATTAAATCCACTCTAAAAGAGTTTGCTAACTTTTACATTATACAGGATTGTCGATACTTAGGTTGCGTTTGGCATTGGCTGAAAAATGCATTTTTTTTTATAACTATTTAGCTTATTTTTGTTACTATTCATCTTATTTTTGGTACTATTAATGGATCTCATTGCATTTTTTTGTATTATTCATGGGTCTTACTATACTATTTCAACTAAATTTTAGTTTTATTAACAGTTGTAAGAACTCAATTTGTAGCGACCCCAAAATGATTTGTGGGTTCGAACGCTAAAGGCCCAAACAATAAATTTGTAGAGAGTGGGCTGAAAGGCTAGGCATTGGTCATCGGACAGTGGTTAGTCATGGTGTTCATGGTGGACGCACAGAGGTGAACTAAGTTTGTCCATGGACGTTGTCCATTAAGCTTAATGTTCTCATTATCCTTTCACTTTTTGGGTCTCCCTTCTTTGGCGCATGAATCCTTACATTATATAACTCTTCTCAGTTGATCTTGACATTCCATCTGTCGATCAGGCAAGTAACTACTCGAGTACCTATCCCATCAGCCGCCTCCCCCCACTTTCTGTTAGTTGCAATAAACGAAACCGTAATAACCGAAACCACACTATTTAGGGGTCTTTTCCCATCAATGTGGCTAGGACGTTTGTTGGCGCATTCAATGCGGAGGTGACGTCTTTTCCTTGAACCACTCCCACATTGTACCCCCGTGCGAGTCCCATTCTACTTGCCTTTTCTTCTGGGAGAGCTTTGGAAGCTGCCTTTGATGACGTGTCGTTCTTCCCTTTTAGGCCTCGGGATGCCGAGGACAGGGTCATCCTTGGCTGCACCTCTAGGCCATTTGGACTTTCGCTGCTTGTCCTCAGCAACTACTCTCCTCGACGCGGGCCTTGGGCCCTAATGGAAAGTGGGCCGGGACCACAAATTATCTGGCCCCACAACAGTATTTTCAGCAAAAAGTTTTTAGTTTTAGCTAAATAAGTTGTTTCCAAATAGACTCATAATATCTTTAATTTTTTGTATGAATAATGATACTTACCCTTTAAGGTTAGGCCTTGGTGTGATGGTAGGTATCTTCCACCATAAGTGATAAGTTGTGGGTTGAGTTTGAAAATCAACTTTCCAAACGAATTAGTGATAAAACTATCTACCATTGTCTCTTAAGAGCTCATAAAATGAGAGTTTTGTAGACTTGGTGTGACTAAATGATATTTACTATCATATTTTGCATTACACGTTTTCAAGTTAGCCATCTCCTATCTATAACTAGATATGCAGCCAATGTAGTTCTTAATATCAAAGCTGATTTTGTAGCCTCTTGGCCTTTACCTTTTATATACAACAAGAACCTATGCAAGTTTTGTAACAAACAAATTTCACAACTATTGAGATGATAAGTTGTTATCGGTATATAAAAAAAATGATATTAGTAGTTGGCCTATATGGGAATCAATAAAAACTTGTCAAATCAACTATTATGAAAATAATTGGAAAAAGAAGAAGAAGTAAGGTTACTTATAATCAATACCCAAGTGCACACATACTTTTCATTTTTGTAATAATTTTTTTTTAAAAAATGTGCAATAAAGATGACACTATCAAAAAAATTAGGTATAGTACCACAACTTTTGCCACAACTTGCTTGAATGGTGAGTTGTAAGTGATTAAAGTGGTGAGTTTACAAATCCATCACTCACAACTCGCCACATAGAAAAGTTGTGGCATTAGTTGTGGTCTTAGCATTATTGGGAGGGTTTGGTTAATGGATGCCCTTAAGGTATTTGTTAATAAATTATTTTAGAAAAGTTTTGATATCACTTTTATGGTAATTATAAAAAGTTGTCAAAATTTCAGTTTTTTTTTTCTCTATAATTTTTTTTTAAAAAAAATAGTTTATAAATCAATACTCTTAGAACACCCGTTATTAATTTTTTGCATTTGGTTGACCTTGATTCGTTGGAAATGACTAAGAAGGGACCTGTAGTCATTCAAGAGAGAAGAATAATTTTTGTTAGAGGTATTTTTGGAAAGGACTAGATCCACAACAACTCTAGCATCAAACTCCATGACTAGTTAGGCAATTGTTGATAATGGGTCCTTAAAATGAATATTTTAGGTCGATTGTTAATAAACTATTTTAGGAAAGTTTTGATACTACCTTTATGGAAAATATAAAAAAATTAATTACTTTTTTATTTTCCATAAAAAGTTTCTATATATATATATATATATATAGGGGTAATTACACATAACCTACTTGTGGTTTAGGCGAAAATCACTTTGTCTATCTGTAACTTGAAAAGTGTCACTTAACCCACCTGTAGTATTTTTCCGTCAATTTCTGTAACCCATCTCAAGCCCAACCGTTACAAAAACACCTCTTAACCCCAAAACACAACATAATGTGAATCAAAACACTAATAACTCAGAAACTTTTCGAGAGAGAGACCTATGGTGAGATCAACATGTTCTTTGTGGTTTGAAATGTCTGGAGGGGGAGAAAACACAAGTTTTGTAATATCGAAGCTAGGGAAGGTATTTGTGACTGCTGTTGATCTGCATTTGGGTTCTTGATGGCATTTTTTTTATCATGACCCACCCACGTAGTTAGGTTTTGTAAAATTTTCTCAAAATTGGTGTATGTTAAATGTGCATTTTGCTATTTATATGTAGAATCGCTTAGGATGTAGCTAATGTGCTGTTATGGTTGTTTATATAATGCGTATACCTGAAAGAATCAAGTTTATTTGTCAATGATTACACTTGTTTATGAACTGTGGGTAGTGTGGTCCCTATAAATTTGTTGGGAATCTGGTTTTGCATGTGCTATAGATTGTCATTTATCCGTGTGTTGTCTCTCAACAACAAAACAAATTTTATATGAAAACAAAACAGCACTATGAATTGTTGTCTCTTTTGGCTTGTTGTCATTTTTTGTATATCAGTATGTAAACAAACTACTTATTTTAATTGCAGATGGTTGACTTCACATTTGATATTGAAATTTATGTTGGGAGATGTTTTGTGGAGGACCTAACCCTACGATATGTGGGTGGGTCTGTACATATATTGACAAATATTGACCCTAACAAGTTGAGTTTCTTTGAAATTTGAGATTTATGCCATCTAGTTGGTTCTCCTAAAGAACATAGTAGATATAGGTATTTACTTCCTAAAGGTGATCTAGAGCATGATTTAAGGGTCATAGAAACAGATTCAAATGTGGTGAACATAACTACCCTTCATAGGGCACGGTCAGCTAACAAAATCATAATCTATATTGACATAAATGTGGAGCCACTAGCAGTTAAGCATCCTGATGGAGGGGGAGTGGCAAATGATGGTGTAGGTGGTGATGGAGGGGGAGATGGCAAAAATAGGTGGTGATGTAGGTGGTGTAGGTGGTAATGAAAGAGTGGATGAAATAGATTTGGAGAGTGATTATGATGAAGTTGTATTGGAGGAAGAAGAAGATGTTGAGAATGTTAAAGATGTTGAGGTTGGTGCAAGAGTCAAAGAACAAGATGTTGAGATTGATGCAAGGGTTGAAGAATAGAATGTTGAAGGAGATGATGATGATGATTGGCTATATGAAGGCCAAGAGGGGGAGGACTTTGGTGATGACATATTTGCTGCTCCAAACTTAGCTTCACAAGGTTCTACTCCAAAATTAAGTGATGCTCCCAATACAGCCCCAGCATCAGGCAATGCTCCCAATACAGTCCCAGAATCAAACAATGCACCCCATGTAACCCTAGAATCAAGCAATGCACCCTATGCAGCCCCTGAGTGGGCTGAGCCAGCTTTTGAGGATGACCTGGTAAGTATGGATGGGTCTGATGATGAGCAGGTACCTGAGCAGCCAAAGTTTACTGCTAAGAGTGACATGAGAAATGTTGTATTGAAGAAGGAGATGAAGTTCCTAATGCAAAAGTGTTCAGAGCTGCTTTGAGGGAGTATGTAATTAAAAAACTTGTTAACATTAAATTCAAGCTGAATGGGAGGACCACGATATCAGTTCACTGCAAGAATGATTATGGGTGGAGATGTTATACATCTCAAATAAGTGGAGAGCTAACATTTTAGATTAAGACCTTGACTGATGAGTGTACTTGCCCCAAGTCTTTTAAAAATAGTCAAGCAACATCAGTTTATGTTGCTAAGAGGTTCATTGAGGATTTTAGCAAAAATCCAAATTGAGAGGTGAGTGGTATACACAACCATGTGATGCAAAATTTATCTGTTGACCTAAGTGTAAACCAAGTATATAGGTCAAAGAGAAAGACAAAGGATTTGATCAGTGGAGATGAGCAACTGCAATATGGTGTCCTTAGGGACTATGCACAAATGATAAACACTGTAAACAAGGAGAGTAGGGTGATACTGTAGACAGAAATGGCTAATAAGACTTCCTAACCAAAATTTAAGAGGATGTATGCTAGGTTCAATGCTCAGAAGGTAGGATTTTTAGGTGGATGCATGTCATTTATAGGTTTAGATGGTTGTCACATAAAGCACAAATTTGGAGGGCAAATCTTATTTGCCACTGCCAAGGATACAAATGACAACATTTTTCTAGTAGCCATGGCTGTTGTGGAACAAGAAAATAAGGAGTCTTAGATGTGGTTTTTGGAAATATTTGCTGATGATATAGGGAGGTCAAAGGAGCTTCAGTTGGTCTTCATTTCTGATAAGTAAAAGGTATGAAAGTTTTGTTCAGTTATACTTGAATTATTTACTTCATTTGTTGAACTAACATATTTTGTTTGTTTGTTTGGTTATTTACAGGGGCTTATACCTACAATAGAGACACCATTCCCTACTGTGGAGCATAGATACTATGTGAAACACATCCACAACAATTTCAAAGTTGATCACAAGGGATTGGAGCTGAAGGATGCACTGCGGAGGTGTGTTGCTGCCACAACAGTAAGGAAGTTTGAGAGAGGCATGTAGTACATAAAGGATTTGGATGAAAAGGCATATCAGTATCTTGCAAACATTGCACCTACACAGTAGACAAGGTCACACTTCACTCCTAGGGGCTTAACATATTGTTTGGTAAATAACTTGAGTGAGTCTTTTAACTCAATGATATTAAAGTCTAGGAACAAGCCTATCTTGGCAATGTTGGAGTAGATTAGAGTTAGACTTATGACTAGGCTTTACACAAAAAGGAAAGGGATAGAGAAGTATGTTGGAAAGTTGTGTCCAAGCAAACAAGATAAGTTGGAGAAATTGAAACTTGAAAGCAAGCCATTTAGTGCTACCTCAACTGGCAGTTTCCTTTATGAGGTAGCCAATTAGTATGAGAGGCATATAGTTAATCTTATCAAGAAGACATGCAGCTGTAGGTCTTGGGATTTAAATGGCATTCCATGCAAACATGCCATAACAGCCATTCATACAAACATTGAGACACCAGAAGACTACACCCACCCATACTACCATAAAGAAACTTACATGGAGATATACAAGGAGGTACTTCCTCCCATGCCTAGCTAGTCATAATGGGCTGAGACTGGACAGCCTGCTCCTCTAGCACATTACATATATAAACCACCAAGCAGGCCACCCAAGCAAAGAAAGAGGGCTCCTGATGAGTCTAGGAACCCTTACAAAGCAAGTAGGCTGAACAGACTTGTAAGGTGTGGGAAATGCAAAAAGAAATGGCATAACTCAAGAGGGTGCAAGGCTGGCATCATTGGGGAGACACCATAGCAAATGAGATAGAGGCTTAAAGAGAAAAAACTGTAAGTAATTGGGATTTAAATGGCAAAAAAAAAAAAAAAAACTTGTTTTTAAACTTACAAAGGTATTCATCTATTGAAACTGGGTTTTGTTGCTGGTAAGGGGAGGGGTGCCTACACCTAGTACCAGATTTGGATCTGCACCTTAGCCTGCACCCTAGCCACCATCCCAATAGCCTACCTAGACTTACAACATGAGGTCTTCCATTCAGCCTTCATCCTCACAACAAGGAAATTAAGCTTCACAGCAAGGAAATTAAGCTAGGCCATCTCACAGGAGAGCAGGGTGGTTCTCTTCCTCACAGCTAGAGTTTCACACATCTAAGGAGACTTGGGATACCCTACCAAGTTATTCACAGGTAACTTAGTTGAGTTGCTTCTTTCTTGGATGGTTGTGTAGACTAGGATTTTTTTTACAAGTGAATCTATTTTTTATTTTTTAGCCTTCACATGTAAATAGGAGCACTGGTGGTGCGAGGACTAGAGGATAGCTTGTTGCACAAAGGCCACGAAAAATGAATTCAGTGGGTGTAAAGAGTAAAAGTAAGAAATGAAGTTAGTGGGTACGCATGCCAGCATTGGGAGTAAAGGCAGGGGTAGGAGAACATGTGAGCCTGAAGCTAGTGTTTTTTGTGAAGACCATTGGCTTTTTGTAATTATCAATTAGTGTAAAAAACAATCACCTTGTTTTGAGCAATTATATGTACGTGTATATATATGTAGCCGACCTTGGAATGTGCTTTTTTGTAATTTACTAGAAGTTAAGGTACAATACACTCCAGGTGGTTATTATGTTATGAAATTTTGTCTTATTATTTGGAAGTTGTGGTATAATGGTATGGAAGTTGGGGTATTTATTCAATTCAGTTTGTATGGAACATTATTTGTCGAAAACAATTTGTATGGAACATTATTTGTCCAAACCAGATTATATGGAAGTTTATTTATTGCTGTTACAGATTGTGTCCAAGTAGATTTTTCCAATACAGAGTCTATGAAAGTTATTATTATGGAATGGTTGTTATGGTATGCACAGGTCATTGATAATTGACCAATACTTCTTTCATTATATGCCCAGAGACTAGTGGCATAACCAATACTTCTTTCATTGAATGGTTGTTATGGTATGCACAAAATACTCAATGATTGACCAATTCTTCGTTCATTGACACATCAAAACATTACATTAGTAGGCTAGTGCTATTACAATGCAAAGTCATTAACCCCATTGTCATAACTATCTCTACTAATCAATTAACTACTTCAGGGCAACAACCTCAGTCTCTTCACTCCAGAGAACCCAATTGAGTCAAAACACAACAACAACATAACAATAACAAAAAAGATCCATGACAAAATTCATGCAAACTTCCACATTCTCTGCTTCTCTTCAACAAACATGGCCTTTTGCTTATTTGCACAGACAGCTCAAGCCTTTCTCTCCTTCTCCTTGGCTTTGGCTTCCTCTTCAAGAGCATTTTTTTCCATTTGCCTAGCTTCTTCTACCATCTGCCTTGCTGCATCCATCGTTTCCAAAGCATTTCCCTCTCATTGGCAAGTTGGAGAGCACTTTAAAGCCTAAACATCCTTTCTAGAGCCAAATGTGCAGTTTCATTCACATGAGGACAAGTTGGGTTATCAGGCCAAACAAAGAAAGGACACTTAGGACCAACCTTATAACGGCTGCAACCCAAGAACCTCCTCCCAAAATTATACAAACTCAAACTTGTTCTCAAAACACAAGTCTGCTCATTGCACATATGCCCACATGAACCTGAGAAATTGCCACTTGATGAAGACATATCGACAAAACACAGTTCTTGGGAAGTAGAAATTTAGAGTTTCATACAGTAAGTTGGCACTTGAACAAAATCTGAAACCCTAAATTGAGAACAGAGACAAATACCTTGATTTTCTTTACTGAAACTATCTTCCCTAGCTTCGATGTTGTGAAATTTGTGTTTTCTCCCCCTCTAGACACTCCAAACCACGAAGAACACGTTGATCGCACCACAGGTATCTCTCTCGAAAAGTTTTTGAATTTTGGGTGTTTTGATTCGCGTTATGTTGTGTTTTGGGGTTAAGAGGTGTTTTTGCAGCGGCTTGGCTTGAGATGGGTTACGGAGATTGACGGAAACATACCACAAGTGGGTTAAGTGATATTTTGCAAACCACGGGTAGGAAAAGTGATTTTCGCCCAAACCATAGGTGGGTTATGTGTAATTACCCATATATATATATATATATATATATTATAGCCTAGAAATTGTACTCTATCCTAAAAAACATAATCCCTTGCTCCTAACATAGTCCAAAAACGACAACAACAACAAAAAAAATTGTCCAAATATCAACAAAAAAGAAATTAACCATGGGTACAATTTCTATCCTTTAAAATCTTGAAAGAAAAAAAAATCCATTTTATGAAATCGTTCTAATTTCAAAAACTTGACCTCTAAGTTAATACTTATTACTGATATAGTATCACTGCTCCCACACCTGCACTTCACGCCGGAGAGGCCCACAGAAGACCTACTACTCCTCATCACTCTTGTTAGACCGATGTACTACTGGCCACCTAGTATTTGTTTCAATGTTTGTTCTCTTACTCTCTATGAACTCTTTTTTTGTCTTTGTAAATTCTATTTTACTTTATCCAACTTTTCTAATGAGCAAAGAGTAAAGGTAAGTGTTTTGGTAATAGTTAAGTTTCAGTATGCTTTTCATTATAAGAAGTAAAGTTAAATAGTTGAATTGGTAATGGGACATCAGACATGGTCAGCAACATCAAGTCTCAAAATCACTCACATTAGTCAAGTTAAAAGTAAATTTACAAAATTATTATAATAACTCTGTAAATATACACTAATACTATTTACTTTTTATATAATTTTTTATTATTTCTTTACGTCTTCCAATGATAAAGGAAGAGAAAAGCTAAAAATGTGTAAATTTGCAAAATTACTACAACTGTTGTGTAAATTTACAATAATACTATTTACTTTGCATTGCAATATATTAAGAAACAACTCTTTTATGTATTTTCATTTGTTGATATTTTGTTAATACCAAATAAATGGTAGTTTAGATTTTCATTAAAAAAAAATTGTTTCATACTTTCGTCCCCCCTTAGTGGAATTCCTGGCTCCGACTCTGTTTATATTCAGTGGCGTAGCTATTATGGGACCAAAGGGGGCCCAAGGCCCCCTAAGATTTTTGAAATAATTTTTTTTTTTTTTTTGGAAATATCTTAAATAATTTAATTTTTTTTTTAAATAACCTTATTATTTTGGCTCCCATACCTAATGATAAACATTTTCTACCCTTAAAAAAAGATTTGTGACCACCCTAAGTTTTTTTTTATACTCAATAAAATTAAATTTTGGTCCATAATTTGGTTTACTTAACAATATATTAGAACCTTTCAAACAAAAAGAAAAAGCCCAAAAAAAAATTGCACATTATATTTTACATTTCATAGAAAAAAAATTACATATAATCCTCCAAAGATAAATTTCTGACTCTTCTACTATTTACTTCTGTCGAGCAATAATTACACAAAAAATGTGCGATTGTTAAAAATATATCTTAAACCAAGAGCATCCTTAATTTTTCTCTATTATAATTTGGACTAACTATGTCATCCATGATGTAATCCAGGGACATGGTCCCCCAAGAATCCAACTTGTTATTTTTTAAGAGCAAATCCAACTTATCACTTTGTCGGTGCATGTGGCGCACAAAAACCTATTACTACAGTATCGCTCTTTTCTCGTCCCCATTCTCAATCGGACGGTCATAATAAAGTAGTCCGTTTAATCACCATAGACCCCACACCCTCACTAACAAACCCACAAATCTACGTGGCCAGTGTTGGAAGAAAAGGCACAGAGCTACTTTACAGTGAAATAACGCACTAATTATTACTACTAATGGGGGCTTCACCAACCAACCAATAGTTAATTTCGAGCGGCTTCTACTTTATTAATTAAAGTTGGTTAAGCTTAAGTCGTCTTTGTTTAATAGTTTTAATCAGTGTCTTTTGGGAGATATTTCATTATTTTGGGACGAGAGGAATAATTACTTAATTAAATTTTCTTTAAAAAATTTAATTAATTAAATTTAAATTAATAGAGGTCGGTTGTATTTAATTTGGGATCTTCTCTGCGCAACACGTTCCCAAATGGCTCTTCAAGTTTCTCTCTCTCCTCCTCCTTCAAATTCTGCTTCTTCTTCTTCTTCGCATTGTTCACAACGACGAAGAATCTTTCTCTCTACGCTCAGATTCGAAGCTGCATCGTCTTTGTCAGCTTCTACTCCTAATTCGAAGGCGAAGGTCGTGGTGACCAGAGAGCGTGGCAAGAATGGCAAGCTCATCAAAGCTCTGGTATGTCATTCCTCACTCTCTCTCCGCAACTGTTATCTTCTCGAGATTTTTTTTTTGCGTTCCGGTTGGATTTCTAGGGTTTCAGAACGCAATATTTTGGTGCTTCTGTAGCTTTTTCTTTAATCTGCTAGTTTTAGTTTCATTCACTTTGTTGTATCTTCAATTTATTTGAATTTCTTTGTTGTAGTTGAGTTTGGCATGAGGATTTGGTGTTTGATTTAATGTGGAAAAGAACGTGGTTTTGTTAAGCATTATACTCGTTTTGTTATCTGGTGAATGCGTTTGTTTATTTTTGTCTTTCTTTGGTTGCATTCTTAAAAAAAAGGGATAATTACATTTTGCCCACATGTGGTTTGCCTCTAATTCTATGTACCGACCCGTGGTTTCAATTTTGACACTTTACCCACCTGTGATTATCATCGTGAGTGTGCCGTAACCCACCTCTGTTAAAATTAAGGGTAAATAGGTATTTTTGTACAAGTTTTATGTCTCTGTCCTTCCAAAACAAAAAATAGCACAAAAATGCAAGAGAAAGAAGATCAAAAAGTGGTATTTGTCTCTCTTTCCCTTCACACAAATCTTGAACATGATGAACATACCAAAAAAAAAAACCCAGATCAACCTATCACTGACTTAATGAAACATCTACAAAAAATCATTAAGCTTTAAGATTAGAGTTTAAGATTAGCATGTCACAACTCTTTAAAATCAACACATCAGATTTTAATTTTATTTTAGTGTTAAAAAATTTTAAAAACTCATATCTGAACACCCAAGACACAAAAATCAACAAACACAAACCCAGGACAAACAATCTCAACAAGCACAAATAAATCACAGATCTCAAGTCTCAACTACTCTCAGCTTTAGCTAAGAACAACGACTTTTCAAGTTTTTCCTCATGTAACTACCCACCTTCTCTCTCTGATCTGTACAGTAAAATTGTATACATAGATGCATTTCATTTTGCACAAAGTTCAAAGAATTGTTTTTGACTTAACACAGAACTTCTAAGATATTGCCACGTGAAAAGCGGCAATCTATGGCGCTTGAAAAGCTTGAAGAATTATTTTTTGGTTGTTGAAGCTTCTAAGAAATTGCATTGTATATTCGGGTCAAAATGGTGGTGCTTAGAAAGTTGAGAGTAGTAGTTTATTTATGTATTTTTTTTTTAGAAAATAAAGCTTAGTGGTTGAAACTTGAACACACGAAAGCAAGTCTAGCTATTTCAAAAGACTCCTAGTATGTGTCTATCCTCTTCACTTTCCTCAACCAAACTAGCGACCCTATTATCATCTATTTATTTCCCATTTCAATCACTTTTTTTTTTCTCCTAGTCCGTTTATATCTTCTATTTCTGTGTGCTCATAAATCCCGATGGCATGCACGATCAAAACCCAGGTTCAATACCCACGATCAAAACCCAGGAGCATGCACAAATCAAAGCCCATTGTAGGATTTGCCATAGCTGAACAGAGGAGCAACGGTGTCTTTCTTCCTCGGCTTGGATCTGCTACAGTTGTCTCAAGCGAGTGGGAGTGAGTGAGTTTTAGGAGTGAGAGTGAGTTTTGATCCGTTTTGGGATGTGTTTTTTACTTATTTGGTGTTAGAGTAACGGAAAACATTGAGGTGGGTTACGGAGCACTTACGGTCAGAATCACAGGTGGGCAAAGTGTCAAAATTTAAACCACGGGTGGGCACATAGAATTAGAGGCAAACCACAGGTGGGCAAAGTGTAATTATCCCTAAAAAAAATGGTCAATCTTATGTGTGCGAGTCTCTTGGACATTGAGAATCTGCTTGATAGTTAATATTTCTACAGCTTGTGCATTTTCTGCATGTACCATTGAGAGCTAGACTGATGTTACATTCCAAAAAAGCCAAAATCGGGCTTGTTTGACAGCTCTACAGTCAAACACAAAACTACATATTTTAAACAATATAATACACATTTTCACATATTTTTTTACCCACACTATACTCCAACTCACTCATCAAATAGGCCTGATTTTGAAGTTTGAACAGTTTTAGAGAGCTATATTTGGTTCACTTTCTACAAGAAAAAAATATTTTTGCGTAGGCTGAATTATTTATTTATTTATATGAATCAATAGTTTGAAGAGAAAATATTTTCTTATATTTTCTATTGGTGTAGGATGAAAAAGAAAAAGTGTTGCTAACACATGGTGATACTAGTTGTTTTTGTCACCATTCCAATTAGACAAAAATGAACATATTATATTATTTATGTTTTTGTATTTGTTTTTGTAAAATGAAGTGGCTGATAAGTAGATTGGATATGATTTGCATAAAATTAGACTATCTTGAAGCGTTTTTGTTTTGTTTTGTTTTTTTAAGTTATTATTATCAATATTTTGATCAAATGTATGATAATTTCACAATTTGTAAATAATGAAGTGAGACAACACCCCCACCCTCCAAATTTTTCTGCCCCAAAAACAAGCAAAAAGTAGGAAATACCTGATTTTCTTGATCTTGCATCTAATCTTCTCTTGCTTTAGCACAAAAGAATGGCGGATACTGCAGTTTATCACCTATATATGGTTTCATTGAGACCACAACTATTGCTTCTGCTGCTAATCTTTTTATCTGTTTGCTACACATTCGCAACCACTGATCTTGTGCATTCATTGCTGCCACCCATTGCAATTTACAACCTGTTTAGTTTTATGATTTTATCTCACTTGCCACTTCTTTCAATGCCATTGCCCTACAATGTTCACTATATCCCCCGTCACCGCGTGCAAATCTTTTCTTTCAATTACTAAAGGCTATTCCTTTTTTATCCATAAAATAGTTTCAGCTATATGGTAATAAATATTTTGCACTACTGTTAATTTTATTAAAACCAATATGGTGCTGCACGCCTGCACCGTTATTAGTTTTGCTCGCATATTGTGTTTGCTGTGTTCTTTGCAAAATAGTACATCCATTTGTTATTATTATCTTTTTGTGTATCGTGCTTACTCAGCTGTGTCCAGTGGACACAGAGCTGTCTGTCCACCACCAAAAAAATATATTAGGTACCACAACTTGATTCAGGGGCGGTTTTACCTTTGATCATTCAGGGGGAGGCTTTACCCTTTGTTCAGGGGTTCAATGAACCCCGACTTTCCTAAAATATATATATAATTTTTTTTGTTAGTTTAATATTTTAATTTATTCTTAAAAATATTTTTGCATATCCTAACTTAAATTTTATGTATCTTTACTACAAGTATTTTCATATAAATTTTTGCATATTCTTAAATTTATTCTTTACTACGAGTAAGTGTTTGTGAACTGTAAGTGTCACTCTTTATTATAAATTTATATTATATGTGTGTGACTGTGTCGAATATTAATTATGTGCATTATTTTTTGTTATAATGTTATTTGTGTAAATAATGATGTGTTTGGATATTTGTGTGTACAGTATAAATATAATATAACTTTATATAATTTAAGGAAATAGAGAGAGTTTATTACATGTGTGTGTATTGTTATCATGTTATAATAATTTTTTGTTATAAAATTAGAAAAATTCAAGAAGAAAAATTGTAAAGTTAGTGATTGTTCAAGTATTTAATTGGTTAAATAGACACGTAATGTATTATCTTATGTATAAATGAATGTAGTTGTGTGCGCCAATAATTAATACATTGCTAATGAGTTAAGTTTATTCATTTAGTTTAAAATATTTTTATAAAAACAATGACAAATTAATAGATAATAACAGTTGCATAAAAATAAAAATGTTAGACAAATTTAACAAAATAAAATGGTCATAGTTACCCACATTGGTAATAAATACTCATAATAAATTATCATGTAACAATACAAAATTTGAAAACTTGTAGAAGGAAATTGTAAAACTTCATTTTTTTTTTGTTGATAACTTGATATATTCAAGTTCTATTTTTACTAAAAAAAATAACATTTAAATTTTTTAATGATCCCCTTAAACAAAATTCCTGGAGCCGCCACTAACTTGATTGAGTCATGAATTGTGACGGGTCTAATTAAAGTGGTGAGTTTACAAATCCATCACTCACAACTCGCTACGTAGACAAGTTGTGACTTTAATTTTGGTTCTAGCATTATTGGGAGGGTTTGGATAATGGATGCTTTTAGGGCATTTGTTAATAGATTATTTTAGAAAAGTTTTGATATCACTTTTATGATAACTATAAAAACCTGTGAAAATTTTAGTTATTATTATTTTTTTTCTATAAAAAGTTTTTAAAAATAATTCATAAATCAATACTCTTATAGCATCCGTTATTAACTTTCCCTATATTGGAATGGGTATTATATATCTATATTACTATAATGGATCCTTAAAATGAATGCTTTAGGTCAATTGTTAATAAATTATTTTAGAAAAGTTTTAACACTACTTTTATGGAAAATATAAAAAATGGTTAAAAAAATTAATTACTTTTTTCATTTTCCATAAAAGGTTTATATATATATATATATATAACCTAGAAATTATATTTTATCATAATCTAAGTATATATGTGTGTAAAGCTCATTTATGGGGACATGAACTCCGGCTCTTGTTTTCCACACTCCATAAACACTTATATTTAGGTATGGGGCTATTCTTGGATCGGGGGGCAGTAGCCCCCCTAGATTTTTGGAAAATGTCAAAGTTATATGTATCTTCATAAGATTTCAAAGTTTGAGCCTAAGAAATTATTCTCCCCCCAACCCCACCCCCCTCCCCAAAAAAAAAAAAAACATAATCAATGGCCCTTAACATAGTCCAAACATTGACAACAACAACAAATTTTTTGGTCCAAATATCAACAAAAAAGAAATTAACCACGGGTACAATTTCTATCCTTTTAAAATCTTGAAAAAAAAAACCATTTTATGAAATATTTCTAATTTCTAAAACTAAACCTCTAAATTAATAGTTATCATTGATATTGAATTACTGCATCCACACCTCCACTTCATGCTAGAGAGGCCTATAGAAGACCTACTACTCCTCATCACTTTTGTTCTTTTGACAAGCGGGGCAACAAGCTGTCAAATTAGATGGTCATCATTACCTAACGGTTCACGTACCGAGGCCACACATGTAATAGTTGCAAAAAGAGGGATTAATGCCCTTCTCGCCTAAAACTCATTTAATGCCTCCCTGATTCACCACCCTATAAATTGAGGCCTTCTCCTTCATTGATCATTTCTTATTTTTCTCCTCTCTCTCAATATTCATAGTTCCCGAGCACCATTCTCCTCCTCAAGATCATCTTTCTTAGCATACCTACTGTAAGTTCCTTACTCTTTATCTTGTCTTTTAAGTTCTCCTCATATTTCCTAATATAGAAGATGGGTTTTGCACACCTTCTTAAGACCAAGGCTACTTTAGCCACCTTTAGGGCTAGATTTAATGTCCCTCTAGACGTAGATATAGAATACTGACATGAGGCAGTATAGAAAATGATAAGCGTTCTCATGTAGTGTTTTTTCCTTTAATGGCTATCTTAGAAAAGGGGGGGCGGGGTTAGATTTCCAGTGGATCCCTTATTACTTAGGATACTTAGGTTCTATGGACTTTGCCCCAACCAACTTCCACCAAATTTCTATAGAGTGGTGAGTTGTGTGAGTTGGCTTAACAATTTGTACAGTCTACGCCTCGACCACCATGACATCAATTTTTTGTACAATATGTGTGGTAATAAGAGGTCGGGTTATTACCTTAAAGTCTGAGACACTATGGTTCGACTAATATTGTGTCTCCTCGACTCTAACAGGAATTTGGCTGGAGAGTACGTGAAGGTGAGTGGTAACTGGCTTGTCGGCGAACTAACCTGCCTCACCTCACCTCGGGAGATTGGTCGGTTCCTTTTTTTTTTTTTTTTTGCACGGGAGATGTTATTGCTCGGCATTGCTTCTTTCTTCTTCCCCCCCCCCCCCCTCTTTTTAACACCTATGTTCCCTTTTGTCCATGCAGTAACAAAGCGTTTCAAGCCAGATCTCAACGTTGTACATTCTTGGGACCTAAATTTTGTGCTGCGGTCTGAGATCTTTGTGCACTACGATGGTCAGCTGAGGGCTTCCCACCTCATTCTTGAGTGTATCCCCTCATACACAAGCTACCAAGATCCCGAGCAAGCACTCAATATTGGTAGCCCACTGCTTTCCTACCTCGACATTCGTCTTCGTGGTTTTCTCCCGAGAGGATTGACACTCGGTAAGGCTTGAAGGCTCGGTCCTCAACAAATAAGAGAGGGGTCCTTACTTCTTGTCAGGGACGGCTCAGTGGACTGAGTATTTCACCATCGAGATGAACACATCCTTGTTGAGGAGTTGGCTGCAATTGTTCCCATGCATTCTTGTTGTTGATCCCATTCCTATTGAAGAGATAGTGTCCAAGGAGTCTGATATTAATATGGTGGTCTGGAAGAAAATGATTATTGATTGCTTTCTACCTGGGGGATGGTTGGTCCCCCAACAATAACCTCATCCTCTTGCTCCTTGTGGACGCAAAAGGCCATGGGATACTTTTGAATTTACCGTGCACCCACCCCGCTGATACACCATCAGGCCCCTCTTCAATCCCGGCTGCCGTACCATTGGTTATTTGGAAGACACCCTCTAACCTAAGGCCCACTGAGTTGGTAAGCTCTAATATAGCTTCTTCCTTTGCACCCCTTTCTCCTGGCTGGCAGAGTGTTTTCATGTTGGGTGACCGCCCTCTTCCCACGGACTCCTGCATCCGGAACTGGGCTAGTGGGCAAGGTGGTTGGATTGCTGACAGCCTTGGGCAGACACTTCTATTGCCTGATGACATGCAATACTTCGTCGAGGGCAGCGATGAGGCTATCTCCCTTAAGCTAAAATGGCATACTATTGCGGTAAACTTCAATTTCTCCCCTTTTATTTACTTACGTATTATTTCCATTTCTACTTCTAACTTGGCTTTTCTCTCCCTTTGTTTCAATTGTTTTGTCTGGCTGCTCAAATGACCCATATGTTGGAGGGACAACTCAACAGCGCCGTGGAAGAGGCTGAGAAGGAGAGGGCTCTTAAGGAGGTATTTGAGGCACTCTGCGAGATTAAGTTGCAGGACTGGTGGCTACCAAAGGGAGAGCTGCGGAAGCCGAAAGGTCCTGTGCAGCTACCAAGAAGAGGACGACAGACTTGGAGGGGAAGCTGGGTGATGCTGAGATGAGGCTTGCTCAAGCTGAAAGTGTCATCTCGACCAGGGATAAGGAGGTGGCCGACCCGAAGGTTGCAATGCGCAAAGTGAAGATAAATTCTACAATATGGGATTTGCTGACGCCTAGAACTCCAGTGAGCACATCATGCTTGAATCTCGGTGCTATGGGTTTGGAGAGGGGTGGATGGCTGCTGTAAATGCTCTAGGTCTCCCTAAGGAATCTCCTTTTAAAGACCCTGATCAAAGACCCTACCCCAAGCCCCTGCAACCTTCTTCCGTCTGGGACCTCACTCAGAATGAAGAGGAAGATAGCCTTAGTATGAGGGAGTTAGTCGAAGAAATTGAATCCTATACCGAGGTGATCGAATTTGACATTCCGAGCAATCCTACTACCGCGGAAGGTCAAATGACACAATCCACCCTGCCGAATCTCGATCCTCAGATGGTCATGGGCGTACCTCCCAATCCTCCTAAGCATACTCAAAACCCCGAAGCCTAAGACTTATTATTACGTTTATTTTTTGTTTTGTTTTTGTTTTTGTTTTTTTTTTCTTTCGTCATCGAGGTTTGGTGCTTAAATGTTTAAATTAAGCTTGACTCTTTTAAGGTTTTGACAAATACATTGGGAATGGATATATTTATTTTTAATTAATTTGGATTGCTTTACCTTTCCTTTTTTTTTTTTTTTTTTGCATAATTATTCCTTTGTTAATCCTAACTCTCATCGGATGAACCATGCAAACATTTCTCATACTTTAAAGCAATTCTAATCTTATGTATTTACTGTGTATGTCTTCCCCCGAGAACCATTTGGATTTGAAATAGGGTAGACCGAGAACGAGGCTTCGGTTTTTAATCCATTCACCTACTCCTACTTTTTAGGGAGAGTTGAGCTTAGACTTCTATCCTTAGAAATTTTTTTAATAAGGTTTCCATCTAGTCGATGACCGGGGCCAGGCCGATGTTAGGTTTTTGTCCTTAGAAATTTTTTAATAAGATTTCCACCTAGTTAGTGATTGGGGTCAGGCAAAGGTTAGGTTTATGTTCTTAGAAAATTGTTAATGAAGTTTCTACCTAATTGGTGACTGGGGTCAGCCGGGGCTAGGTTTTTGTCCTTAGATACTTTTGATATAACTTTTGAATAAAAAGCTCCTACCATACTTTGCAAATATACAGTACCATTAAAATGAAGATAGTTAAGTACAACACTCTTCAAAGTTTAACATATTCAATGGTAATATCTTTTTAAGTTTTGCACATTCCATGGTCGGGGAAGTGGTCTCTCTTCCAGATCTTCCAAGTAATATGCCCCTACTCCAGCAATTACAGTAACTCTATACGGCTCTTCCCAGTTCGAAGCCAGCTTCCCAGCGCTTAGATCCCTATCACTTCCCAATGCCCTATGCAGCACTAAGTCCCTAGCACTGAATTCCCTCGATCTTACCCCTTTATCATACCTTTGAGCCATCTTTTGTTAATAGTTCACTAACCAAATAGTTGCCATCTCTTGTTGTTCTGCTACTAATCCAGCTGCTTCTTCATTAACTCATCATTGGCGGCTGGTGAAAAGAATGAAACTTTTATAATGGACAAGCCTATCTCCATTGGTATGACTGCCTCGGCTCTATAGGCCAGGGAATAAAGGGTTTCACCAGTTGATCTTCGAGGCGTCGTTCGGTGAGCCTATAGCACATTTGGCAATTCCTCAGTCCACTTGCCCTTTGCTCCCTCTAACCTCTTCTTTAATTCGCTCATGATTGCCTTGTTCATCGCCTTGGCCTGGCCATTACTCTGCGGATATGTTAGGGTCAAATACCTGTTCTTAGTCTTAAGATCATTGCAATACTTACGGAAAGCCTTACTGTCAAATTGCAACTCGTTATCTGATACTAGAGATTTTGGTACCCCAAACCTCATCATTATGTTCTTCCATACAAACTTCTTGACATCTACATCTTGAATATTTGCCAACACTTCAGCCTCAACCTACTTGATAAAGTATTCAACGGCCACCAGAACAAACCTTCTATTTTCGATTGTTTGGTGAAACGACCCAATGATGTCTAACCCCCATTGCGCAAAGGGTCATGGACTACTAATTGGGTTTAAATTCCCTCATGGTTGATGTATGACTAGGGCATGCTTTTGGCATTGCTCACATCTTTTCACATATTCAGCAGCGTCCCTCTGTATCTTCAGCCACAGGCCCCCAACATGGTTGCCGCATACTCCTTCGTGTAATTCAGTCCAAAGGTCATTAACTTTGGAGGGGTGGAGGCACAACAGATAGGGACCCCCGAATGATCTTCTATACAACCTTTGGTTTTGGGACAACCAGAACCGTGCAGCAACTCTACGTACCCTTTCAGCTTCTTTAATTTCACTTGGTAGCTAATCTTCAGCTAGAAATTCTATGACCAGGTCCATCCAACTTGATCCGAATGCCGAAACTACCGATACCCCCACTTGCGGGTCAATGCTAGGCTCGTGTACTACCTCTATCGTAATCAACTGAGGAATTTCACTATCTAAGGATGAGGCCAATGTTACTAATGAGTTGGCATGCCTATTCTGTCCTCGGGTGATTTGGATTACCTTTGCCTTTTAAAACTTACTCATCATCTGACCTACCAACCTCAAATATTCGACCATTTGAGAATCCTTAGCCTCAAAACTTCCATAAACTTGACTCACCACTAGCTGAGAATCCGAATAGATCTCCACATCAGCCACCTTTAGCTTCTATGCGGCTCTAAGTCCTGCTAGAAGAGTCTCATACTCGGCTTCATTATTTGATGTTCATAAACCTAACCTTAAAGAATGTTCTAGTTTTACTCCCTCTGGTGACATGATTATGATGCTAATTCCTGCCCCTCAAACATTGGATGCACCGTCAACGAACACCCTCCACGGTTAGGTAACAACATTATAGACCCCACCAGGGCCCCCTTCAATGGGAGTGAATTCTATGATGAAATTGGCGAGCATTTGTCCCTTGACCAAGCTTTTGGGCTTGTACCGGATATCGAATGACCCGAGTCTAGTACCCCACTTCGCTATCCTTCCTGTAAAGTTAAATCTCTTAAGTAGAGAATGTAGGGGATATTTGGTTAATACGTACACAGTATGTGCTTGGACATAGTGAGGCAACTTCCTGGTGGCATGGACCAATGCCAATGTGAGTTTCTCCAAAGGCAAATACCCAATTTCTGTATCGACCAGTGTTTTACTAATATAATAGATCGACCTCTGTGCTCCCTCTTGATTCTTCAGCAATACAACACTCACGGCATGCTCGGACACTGCAAGATACATATATAAATCATCCCCTGGATGCAGACAAGATAATATCAGTGGGCTGACCAAATACTTTTTTAGGTCTTGGAAGGCCTCCTCACATTCCTCTATCCATTGGAACCCTTTCCATTTCTTCAGCAACTAATAAAAGGGTTGGCATCTATCCGCCGATTTCGGCATGAAAAGGTTTAACGAAGCTATCATTCCTGTCAACTTTTGTAGCTTGTGCTGTTTGAGTATTTCAAATACCTTCGTCAAGTCTTCTACGTGTCTTCGATTTTCCCGACTCTTCACAACCATGTCGTCTATATACACTTCCACCGTACTCTTGATCTTATCTCTGAACATCCTAGTCATCATCCTTTGATAAGTAGCCCTCGCATTCTTAAGGCCAAAAGACATCACCGTGTAGTGGTAATTGGCCTCAGGAGTTATGAAGGACGTTTTCTCCTAATCCTCGACTATTAGTGCAATCTAATGATAGCCTTCGAAAGCATCCAAAAAGCTCATCCTTGGGTGTCCACATGTTGCATCTACCAACTGATCAATCTTAGGGATAGGAAAGGGATCCTTAGGGCATGCCCGATTGAGATTAGTGAAGTATACACAAACCCGCCACTTTCCGTTCCTTTTCTTGATCACCACGGTGTTCGACAACCATTTCAGGAAAAAGACCTCTTGAATTGCCCTAGCTTGTTTTAGTTTTTCTAACTCTTCTTTCACGGTTTCAACATGTTGCTTAATCGACCTCCTTGGCTTCTGTTTCTTGGGGGGAAATGATGGGTCCACATTTAACTTATGAGCAATGAATTCTGGGTCGACCCCGGGGACATCGTACGGGTTCTAGGCAAAAATATCCAAATTCTGAACTAAGTTCAGCAACAGAGCTATCTGATTTTCCTACCTCATACTTGCACCTATTTGGAAATTTCTATTCTCATATGGAGGTATACTTACCTTAACCAGATCCTCGGCATTGTCAGCCCTCCAGACCTTGTAGATTCTTGTAATTGCTATGATAGGTCCTGCTTGGCCAACTCTTTCTACTTAATCTCTCGATTGATAGCTTCTACCAAATATTGCCTTACCATCTATTGATCTCCTCTTACCACAGCAATCCCCTGTTCGGTATGGACCTTCACCTTCACAAGCAAGGTAGATGGTACAACTCCCATAGCGTAGATCCAGGGCCGACCGAGAATCGCAGTGTATGGGGAGAAGGAATTCACCACAATGAAATTTACCATTACCTCTTTCCTTCAGTATGAATGGGAAAGGAGATTTATCCCTCAGGGTGATGATCACCATCCTACCATTAAATCCTACTAAGGGGGTGTCGTATTAGATAAGTTCTCTATTTTTAACCCTAACCCCTTGTATAGGTTAGGGTACATCACTTCGGCTTCACTTCTCTAATCTATTAACACTCTTTTCACTGCAAAGTCACCAATTCTTGTAGTGACTATGAGAACGTTGTCATGCGGTTGGGTCGTCCCTTCCAAATCCTCATCTCTGAACTCAATTGGCCCTCGATTCAACCTTGGTTTCTTCCTAGGCCAAGTGTCGCCCTCGGGATTCTCCACTGAAGCCATGCTCAAAATTCCCTTGCGTTGACTTAAATTTGTACCAATTGAAGTTGCATGTATAACTTCGATAACCCCCAACAGCGGTGGGAGTGTGTTCCCCTGGGTTCTCGATGCTTGCCTCGTAGCGTTGCCCTCGGGTGCTACCACAAACTCCTTCAAATGCTTGGACTTCACCAATTACTCCAAATGATCCTTAAATACCCTACATTGTTTGGTAGTTTGTCCCTTTTCCCAATGGTGTGTACAATACAAGTTCTAATTCCTTTTTGCAGGGTCACCTCCCATCTTGCTCGGCCACCAGAAGTATGGTTCATATGGTTCATTCGTAATCCACTCCAAAATCTTGTGAAAGGGCTCTTTAAATGCCACGTTGATCTCCCTGATCTGAATGTTAGGCTCTTGAATTCTCACTTCCCTTCTCGGCCTCGACTGAAAGCCCCCGGGCCGTGGATCCTTTGCATACTATGAAGTAGCGGGTGCCTTGCCTTTACTTTGCTACCGATCATCCTCTAGCCTTTTATATTCTTCAATTCGCCTCATTAACTGATGCATTCTCTCAAGGGGCCTCATGGTCAGCGAATCTCTTAGCTCTGAATCTTGTGGAAGTCCCAATCTAAAGGTGTTGCCAGCCACCTTCTCATTGCCTCCCCTAATTTCATTATACAATTCCCAATATTTGTTGGCATAACTCAGAAGAGTTTCTCTAGCCCTTATCTTCATGGATAGTAGTGCGTCAACAGGTTGGGGCACCTGACTACAAGTCATAAATCAAGCCCTGAACTCTTGAATTAACTCACCGAAACTCTTGAATTGACTGAGCCATTCTTTGTAGAGCCCAACTCATTGCATCCATCGTCGCACTGTGATGCTTATGTCGGTTGGGGGAATTCGACAATCGATCAGCAAACTCACAAGATCTCTCCCTTGATTGGTGGGAACCACTTTGGTGGTAAAACTCCCCTTGACTCTCCCCGGTGTTGCCAAAATCTTTGGGAGATTCACCACGATTCCTTCTTCGACACCTACCCTGCACTTCCAGCTTCAAATTTCTGACTTGTTTACACAAGCACTCTAATTCCTGATCCCTTCTATCATATTGCTCCTTCTCGAGAATGTAGGACGCTAATAAATACAACTGTAAGGATCCTTCTCCTGATTCCGGCCGCTCCTCGTGCTCTTCGTACTTATAGTCCTAATCCCTTTTTGCCTCCTCTCTCGCCAACTCGAGCCTCGAGACAAACCCCCGGACTTGCTATTCGCAGAACTCGTCGAATGCTGGTCAGCCATGCTCAAAGGTAGCTAATTTCGCCTAGAACTACAGCTAAGTAGGAGATCACCACAAACGGCGCCAATTGTGTGAGCCTGTACTTTGGTTAATGGGCTAACTCTTTTGTTGGGCTCACAATTTACTTGTTGTTGTGGGTGTATGGATATTCTACAATGGAAAGCTCCTAAGACGAAAGTCTATACCTAGTATACAATTGCCTACCTTCTTCTCGAGGTGGTTTGCTCTCGGTTTCTCTCTCTCCCTCTCTAACTCTCTGGTTCTTTACTTTCCATTGTCTAATCCCTTCCTTTCCTATTCTCTTCCTATTTATAGCCTTCCTTAGTGGGCCAATAATGATTGCTTTTTGAGGATTTTTCGTGCAGGTGAAGCCCTTTAGGATTATTCCTAACAAAAAGGGCCTCACTTTGGAAATAAGTGTGTCAATTTTTGGGACTTGCAACAGACGCTAGATGTTACTCGTTGGTGATATCCCCCAAGGCATTATCAAGATGCCTCGGAGTGGGCCCCGAGCAACGTCAGACCCTGAGGACTAAATAGTCCACGGCTCAATCCACTGAGCATCATGGGTTGGGCCTGTTGGGGAACTATTATTCGACCTACGACCCATGGGCCTTCCAATGATGGGCCAACAACCATACAAGTTGAATTGGTAATGGGACATGGTTAGCAATGTCAAGTCTCAAAATCACCAAAATCTCTTACGTCAGTCAAGTTAAAAGTAAATTTACAATGTTACTATAATAATTGTGTAAATTTACACTAATACTATTCATTTTGCATATAGTTTTTTTTTTTTTTTTTTTTATATTATTTCTTTACGTATTTCAATGTGGAAGGAAGAGACAAGTTAAAAATATGTAAATTTGCAAAATTACTACAACAACTATATAAATTTACACCAATACTATTAACTTTGTATTACAATATATTAAGAAGCCGCTCTTTTATGTATTTTCATTTGTTGATATTTTGTTAATACCAAATAAATGGTAGTTTAGATTTTCATTTAAAAAAAAAAATTGGTTCATACTTATGTCCCCCTTAGTAGAATTCTTGACTCCGTCTATATTTACATTTGTATTATATTTGTAGAATGATCATTACACTAAAAGTGCCCTAGGTTTAAAAATATATCTTAAACCATTAGAGCATCCTTAATTTTTCTCTATTATAATTTAGGGACTATGTCATCCCTGATGTAATCCAGTGACATGGTCCCCTCAGAATCCAACTTTTTTTTATTTTTTAAGAGCAAATCCAACTTATCTCCTTGTCAGTGCATGTGGCGCACAAAAACCTATTACTACAGTATCACTCTTTTCTCGTCCCCATTCTGAATCGGACGGTCATAATAAGATAGTCTGTTTAATCACCATAGACCCCACACCCTCACTAACAAACCCACAAATCTATGTGGCCAGTGTTGGAAGAAAAGGCACATAGCTACTTTACAGTGAAATTAACGCACTAATTATTACCACTAATGGGGGGCTTCACGAACCAACCAATAGTTAATAGCCACGTGGCTTCGAGCGGCTTCTACAGGTGTACCTACTTGATTAATTAAAGTTGATTTTCAAAAAAAAAAAAAAAACTTGATTAATTAAAGTTGATTAAGCTTAAGTCGTCTTTGTTTAATACTCCTAATTTTAATCAGTGTCTTTTGGGAGATATTTTGGGACGAGAGGAATAATTAATTAATTAATTAAATTTAAATTAATAGAGGTCGGTTGTATTTAATTTGGCAACAGCTGTCTCAAAACGGATCTTCTCTGCGCAACACGTTTCCAAATGGCTCATCAAGTTTCTCTCTCCTCGCTCTCTCTCTCTCCTCCTCCTTCAACTTCTGCTGCTGCTGCTGCTGCTTCTTCTTCTTCTTCTTCGCATTGTTCACAACGACGAAGAATCTTTCTCTCTACGCTCAGATTCGAAGCTGCTTCGTCTTTGTCAGCTTCTACTCCGAATTCGAAGGCGAAGGTCGTGGTGACCAGAGAGCGTGGCAAGAATGGCAAGCTCATCAAAGCTCTGGTATGTCATTCCTCACTCTCTCTCTCTCTCCGCTACTGTTATCTTCTCGAGATTTTTTTTTTTTGCTTTCCGGTTGGATTTCTAGGGTTTCAGAACGCATTATTTTGGTGCTTCTGTAGCTTTTTCTTTAATCTGCTAGTTTTAGTTTCATTCACTTTGATGCATCTTCAATTTATTTGAATTTCTTTGTTGTAGTTGAGTTTGGCATGAGGATTTGCTGTTTGATTTAATAGTTAATATTTCTACGGCTTGTACATTATCTGCATGTACTATTGAGAGTAGACTGATGTTAACATTCCGAAAAAGCCAAAATCTAATCATTTTGAACAGCTTTAGAAAGCTACATTTGGTTCACTTTCTACAAGGAAAAAAAAAATTTGTGTATAGGCTGAAATTTTTTTTATATGAATAAATAGTTTGAAGAGAAAATATGTTCTTTTATTTTCTCTTTGGTGTAGGATGAAGAAAAAAAAATGGTGTTAAGTGTTAACACATGGTGATACTAGTTGTTTTTGTCATATTGAATTATTTGTGTTTTTGCCATTGGTTTTGTAAAATGAAGTGGCTGGTAAGTAGATTGGATATGATTTGCAGAAAACTAGACTATCATGAAGCGTTTAAAAAAAAAGGTTTATTATTATCAATAGTTTGATGATGCGTCTATTCAAATGGATGATAATTTCACAATTTGTCAATAATGAAGTGGGAATTCCTTGTGTTTGTGCTTAGTGTCATATATTTTGTTTTTGTTCACAACCGATCCCAAGCCCCAAAAAAGGAAAAATTCATTCACTTTATTATGAATGCAACAACACCCCCCCCATTTTTCTGTCCCAAAAACAAGCAAAAAGAAGGAAAAACCTGATTTTCTTGATCTTGCATCTAAACTTCTCTTTTTTTAGCACAAAAGAATGATGCATACTGTAGTTTATCAACCATATATGGTTTCATTGAGACCACAACTATTGCTTCTGCAGCTAATCTTTTTATCTGTTGCTGCCTCACATTCACAACCACTGATCTTGTGCATCCATTGCTGCCACACATTAACAACCATTGCATTTACAACCTGTTTAGTTTTATCTCCCTTGCCACTTCTTTCGATGCCATTGCTCTACAATGTTCACTATATCCACCGGCACTGCGTGCAAATCTTTTCTTTCAATTATTAAAAGCTATTCCTTTTTTTATCCATAACATAGTTTCAGCTATATGGTAATGAATATTTTGATTTACTGTTAATTTTATTAAAACCAGTATGGTGCTGCACCATTGTTAGTTTTACTCGCATTGTGTTTGCTGTGTTCTTTGCAAAATATTACATCCATTTATTATTATTATTTTTTTGTGCATCGTGCTTACTCAGCTGTGTCCAGTGGACAGATAGCTGTCTGTCCACCACCAAAAAAATATATTACAGTGGGATTCTTTTTGAATGGGTGGTCAAATACAGTTTGGAATTAAGATGAAATTTCTACTGTTGAGTACAGGCCAAACATGGGATCAACTGTCTGGAGCTTCCCCTCATTCAGCATACACAGGGACCTGATCTAGATAGGCTTTCTTCTGTATTAAATGGTAAGATCACAAGCTTTGTGTTTTAGCTTGTTGGTGGTATGGACCCACTTTCTTTAATGCAAGTGCCAATGATGTCATTCTACCACTGATCACGGTTAGGTTATCTCTACTGTGGCAGCATGTATGAGTAGCTAGAATCAAACCACATGACAATTTTCTTGTCAGTTGGAATGCTGTGTTTGTGCGGATAATATGCCAAGCTATGAGTTGGCAAGCCTGGATTAATTTGGACTGATAAATATGAGATGAATCTTTAAAGAGATATAGTTAGGATAGGTCTTGGATCTGGTGTATGTCCAGGGTCCCAATTACCTTAGTTATGACTTATTTATTCTTTGCCTGAAATTGAACTTGCTTCTTATTTTTGTTTTTTAGTTTTCTTTTATTATGATTTTGGACAGTTGTGTGGCTTTTTACAACTAGTTATTCTCATGCCTCTTAAAGTTCTTGCCCCTACCCAGTATGACGCCTAATTGCATATATTTTATGTCATTAAAGAATGATTGGTTGGTGGTGCTTGCCTGACATGTAACAAATGAGATTTATTTTTCACATTATTTCTTCTTTTCTGTTTATGGCAGCAGACGCTACATTTGACTGGATAGTCATAACTTCCCCTGAGGCGGGTTCAGTCTTTTTGGAGGCATGGAAGTAAGGTTTAGAACTTGTTAACTATACTCTGGCCCACTTAGTAAAAGTATTTTTTTTTCTGCAAATTTTCTAGAAGATGTGACCTGAATTTTTGTTTGTGCTTCAAATGTGTCTCCTGTCTTCTTGAGCTGCATGTCAACCTTCATTTTAGGATATGTATATTATATTTCTCAATTGAAATGTTCTATACCTAGTTATGAATTGATTGCCTTTTTGACATAATGCTTAGGCTGTGTGGAAAATTGTTTATTCCCTAGGATGCTGGATGTAATTCAGCATATCATAAAATATGGTGCCTCAAAGAGATCTTAAATTAAATACTGGTTTCCTTTTCTTTTCTTCTTTTCATACTTGGCGAAAATGGTAAACTTGACCTTTATTTAAAACCTTAGGGCTGCTGGGACCCCAAATGTTAAGGTAGGTGTTGTGGGAGCTGGTACAGCGAGCGTTTTTGAGGAAGTAATGCAGTCCTCAAAGCAATCACTCAGCGTTGCCTTTGCTCCCTCTAAAGGTACTCATTAATGTATTTATGTGTGAGCTTGCACTTAGATTTAAACTTTCATTTTGCTTCCTGTTATTGGGAACACATGATAATCTATATGATGAGCACTGGGGGTATTATCATACATGAATCTTGATAATCAGCATGAATTAGACTCTTGACAATCCAACATTTTTTTAGTTGCTTTGCTAAAAGCTAAAAAATTGAATTTGTTAGAACAGTCTTGTGTTGATGAGAATGTTTTATGGATTGCAGAAATTTAGTTTATTATGTTGAGGAGACATTTAGTTGGGTTTGCTTTCCTGCAATTAGGGCTGATTATTGACTCCATTTATACATGCGAACACAGACATGCATACATGCACAGATACTTATATGCATACGTGTGTGTATATATATTGTTTGTTTTGGAGCAATTTGGGGTGTTTCTTTTGAGTATGTATCATTCATTGCTACCATGGTTTATTGTTTATAGTATTTTGTTCAATGGATAATTCATTCTTCTGAAAAATTACTATTATTTGATTCAGTTAAGCACCATAATGTGAAATTTTTGTGAATTGTCTCACTCCAGCGACAGGTAAGGTTCTAGCTTCTGAGCTTCCAAAGAATGGACAAAAATGCAGAGTCCTATATCCTGCTTCTGCAAAAGCTAGCAGTGAGATTGGTATGTGATATGCTTCTTGTTATATGTTTCTTTTGGCCTTTTCAATACTGAGAATGTTATTTTTTTGATATTTTATGAGAATGAGAATGGTGTTGTGCTTTGCAAAATCAGTCTGATTGGCTTGGTGCAGTAATACAAGTAAAGTTTTAGGGTAGATGAGAAGTAGTATGTGATCATGCAGTTGTTGACTCAAACTAGTGGCTAGAGTTGGCTTATAATATCCACTTTAAAAAGTGGCCAGCTGTGGATTTTTTTAATTAACAATATACAGAAATAGGAAACCAAAATTAACCAGCAGTTTCAAAACCTGCAGAATACTACTATCAAGACATAAAAAATGTTAAGGAATTTGATAAGAGGGATTTTGGGGACACTTCATTAAATGAGCTTCACTTTGACCAAGCCAAGTGCTTAGATCTTGAGGCTTTGTGCTTTGAGTTTTAATCCGCATTTAACAATACTGCTATGATAATGATGTTTTTCTTTGTGGGTAAATTACAAATTACCTTCCTATGGTATGGGGTAGTTACAAATTACTTCTGTGTGGTGAGGGGTAGCCCAAGCTTAATAGTTTATAGTCTCAATGTTTTATAATTTAGCAGTTAGTATCATACTTTTAGTTGATTTTCTTTGTTTTTATATTTAAAAAAGGTTGTGCAAAATCTTAAACAACAATTATGGTGTATGTGTTACAGAGGAAGGATTGTCTAATCGTGGATTCGAGGTCACAAGGCTAAATACATATACGACGGTAAAGTATTTAGTATTGCTGGTTTGGTTGTGGGTTTCTTGTATAACGAACATACATTGAAACTTTTATTGACATATTGCTTACTAAAAACAAAAAGAGAACTTTTCTTGACATTTAATATGAATCATAAGATTACTGACATGCGTCTTATCATGAGCTTAATGCTGTTAATTTCCTATTTTGGACTGTCCCTTGATCAATTTTTAATTTTTATGTGATTCTTAGAATGTATGTTCACTGCAAATTCTAATCTGCCAAATTTGCTTCCAAGGATTTTTCATTGTGGGGCCTATATATTTTGTCGATTTTCTGACATGCACTTGTCATATTAAACTTTGCTGATTGGAGTTCATTTTTGCTTCTGATATCTGCTTATCCATCTCAATGGGATTTTTTTATGGATAATCATTCATTGTGATGTTCTCTTCGATTCAACCTTTTATTTGATCACATGCCTCATGTTCACACCTCACCATCACAAAGAGTTGGAAGGTTCCCCTCCTTCTGGGGATCCTGTTGACAGGCCCGAATTTATGAGTTCTGAGCTGGTTAAATAAAATTAGGCTATAAATATTTCGCTCCTTTTCCCTGTGGAAACTTCACAATTGTTGGGAATTCCTTTATTTACAATGACATCATGTTTACCAGCTGTGGTTCTCTTCTTGTGGTTTTTTGGGAAGTTATAGATCCCTTGAATCAATGAATTTTTAGTGCCCTATAATTTAAAGAGTTATTAACATTTCTCCCAACTTAAGAGTGACAATGTTGCAGTAAAAATGAATTAATTGGTTATCTGTGGTCAATCTTGATTCTAGAATCTTCAAAGAAGTAGGTGTTTCTCTGGCCTCTAAAATAACTGCCTTATTCTTTTCTTGTGATATGTGGAAGCGTAATCTATTATAAGTTGCTGTTTATGTACATGGATAGTAATTTAAGTTGGTGATTTATACTTATCCAAAAAAAATAAAAAAATTCAAGCTGGTATTTATAATAAGCCAATTTTGTTAATTGTGTAAATAAGCCCCTGATTTGAAATGATTTCTTCCAGGTACCAGTCCATGATGTTGACCAAATGCTTTTACAGCAGGCACTTTCTACTCCTGTTGTTGCAGCTGCCTCGCCTTCTGCAGTTCGGTGTGTAATTGGTGCTTTTATTTTTATGCAACATTTAGTTAGTTTCCCCAGAGTTACAGAGTGGAGTGACATGTACTTGACCATTTCATATACTGCCTATATGCAGTTTAAGTCAACTTTGTGGTTACACCCCTTATGATGAGGGTCAATAAAACACCTATATTTCTTTTTGTTATTTGGGCTACCTAGGTTGACCAGGGGCTTTTTGATAAGGAAGTTTTAGACTTTTCATCCATGTACTTAGTTCGTAAATCTCCATTGCAACAGTGCCTGGATCAAACTTATTTCAAATGCAAAGGGGTGGAACAATTCAGTTGCCTGTATTGGTGAGACAACTGCTTTGGCTGCGAAAAGATTAGGCCTGCAAAATGTGTACTACCCAGCTCAACCTGGTGTTGAAGGGTATGTTCACTTTCCTTACATATTTTTTTGGAGATTTTACCTTATGCCAGTGTCTCTCTGCTATAAGTTATTGATTACAAACCTTTTGTGCTATGGTTGTTACAGAATGCAATTGACTGATCAAAAAAATCGGAGAAAATTTATGCCACTGACCTAAAATTTACTAACTACTGTTTCCTTTAATTGTAATTGGGCTGTTAACTCCACATTTTTTATTAGCCTAGTATAATCAAATAAGAATGAATTTAATGTAATATGTGATGAATTATGATAAGATATAAAGTGGCTTGTGCAAGAAAACTAGCTTTGAATCGTTGAGGATGGTAGTCAGATGTTTTGGTTTCTGTTAAATGAAAGAGACTTGCAATTTAAAATTTTTAACCATTTCCAGGAGATTACACATACTGTTGTTTGATGCGGTTTCAAACTGTACAACTTTTTTAAACTTCACTTTTTTCGAAGTACATGAAAAAAACCCCCATTTTCAAAAACTGAAAAATATGACCAAATGGGCCCTGATAGTAGTTTCTTCCAATTTTGAAATACAACCTAGGAAGTTATTACATGTAAAAACTATGGTAAATCCTAGGAAGCATGGATTCTCCATTTTTTCTCAGGTACCCGTATCCGATATGTATCGTACCAAATTCCTCTAGGATACCTCTGCATGCGTGTCCTAGCCTTTTATTTTTTGAAAAAAAAGTGACGATGTGTCTAGGATATGCCCACGATACTGTTTGGATACAGTTGCAACCCAACCCCTTGAGATAGCCCTAACTTGTAAGGATTTTTATTTATATTTTCTATATATTGGTTTTAAGCTGGAACTCTTATCTATTTACTCTTTTGCATCTTGGTTTGTATTCTAAACATCATTTAATGGCCATGGATTCACTTTATTTTCCATTATTGCTTTTAAATTGATATATACTTAATAATATATGAAAAATGAATGCTTAACAATATATAAAAAGTATAAATAAAAATATATTTAATAAGTAATTAATAC
This sequence comes from Quercus robur, assembly GCF_932294415.1. Classification (NCBI taxonomy): domain Eukaryota; kingdom Viridiplantae; phylum Streptophyta; class Magnoliopsida; order Fagales; family Fagaceae; genus Quercus; species Quercus robur. Next base: position 6,418,133 of record NC_065535.1, read on the forward strand.
ATGTAACCCTACCGTGTCGTATCATAATTTTTCCAGAATTTTCGTATAGTTTATATCCCATGTTGTACTGTATCTGTACCCATGCTTCATAGGGTAAATCATGAGATTGAACTTGATATAGTTGGCACATTTATTTATAGTATTTGATAAATAGATTCGTGAAAACATAAGCTGTTAGGTTTTTTTTTTTTTTTTTTTTTTTTTTTTTTTGGGAAGGGGGTGTTAACTTAAGAATGTGTAACGGTTCTTGAACCCATGGTCTTGTCTTCCACGTCTTTACAAGGGGAGAAGGTGCCCTTTGAGCTAGAGCTCATTTGAGACTTCAAATGAGTTTTGTGCAGTTCATAACTTGGTTGTTTGGGTTCACTGTCAATTTGTGGATTGTTCTAGTACATCAATCGGACTTGTCACCTCCTAAATTTTTGGCAGGTGGGTTGGTAGCATCCTTGAAGCCTTGGAAGCACATGATCATTTCTAGGTCATTTTATCTAGGTAACTTTTTATTTTCCCGTGTTTTTGGTCATAAGTGTCATTTTTCTCCTTTTTTTCCTTTCCTCCCAAAAAATAATGAGTTCTTTCTCTATAGCTTTTCCCCAGGATGCAAGCAGACAAAGAGGCAACATGTTCAGGATTATGTCAGCGCCTCATAGACACAAATATTGCAGCTTCTGTGCAAACTAGCTGCAAAACAGAGATTAATCTTTCGCAAGCAGTTTAAGGGAATGGTATAAGACTCTTGGACACCCTGACGAGACCATATTAAATAGGCAAACATTTCTTCTGAGGTTAGTCAAGAGAATATCCGGATATTCTGACAAGGAAAGCCGTCCATTTTCACATCAAACCTGACATCAGCTATGTTGACAATGAATTTGTCTTGCTGCTACTTCATGAACACTGATTACTCATATAAATTTTTATTAGGTATGAAGTTGTGACTATTGTTTTTGTTCATTTAATAGGATGTGTCATACCTTTGTACATTACATTTTTATAGTGGAAGCTCAATTTATAAGAAAAGAAGCTCTTTTACGCCTTAGCTATTATGCTTCATACTGTGACTCGCCTTACTTTTGCTGTCCAGACCAAAATGACATATTTTAATCTCTCTTAATTTTTCCAAAATTCAGTGAGATTTAGATCAGGGTTCCTCTTGAATGTCAATTTTGTTTCCATAGATGGCTTGTCTATCTTGGGAGGCTTTGGCGCTGGTTGGACAATTCTTTTAGCTTATCTCTCGTTTGGTTTCGAGAGCCTCCCCCTCCCTCGTCCTTTACTTGTCTTTTGAAAGCCGTCATCCTGGATTTTCAGGAATTTTCTCCATGAAGGATAGCAGAATTGTCTAGTTTATATTCCCAGCCTTGGAAGCTACGGACTGGTAAATAATTGTTGCCATTTATTGCTATATGTAAGGACAAAAGAATCTTGGTTTGATACAATGATACCTTTGGGTTAAATTCCATATCCTTCAGCTACTAAGAATCTGGTGGTGGATGAAGGTCATATGCTCATGAGTCTCTTGAGTTTCTTTCCAATCAGAAAGAAAATATTCTGTGCTTCCAAAGTGAAGGGTTTGGAGTCTGCCTTTAGCATAGGTAGGGATCATTGGACAAATATACAGTTGGTCTTCTTCTGTACTTTTGATAAAGTATTGTCTAATTGTTTGGTAATCCTTATTTGGTGGGAGTCTTTTTTTTTGGGGGGGGGGGATCGATAATTAATGAGTGGTTTTATTAAATAAAAAGGCCGTATTGGGTATTGCAGAATGATTGGAATACGGAAAAAACTTTATTTGTTCAAGTATTCTACTGATGATAAAGTGGTATAGGTCCATCATCAGACATGGAGTGCCTGTTGAATGAAAGTAGTTATAGCATGAGTATTGATTTTGTTGGAAATTGAGAGTGCATCTCATGTGGGTCAGCTAATTTTGATAGATTCGAGCAATTGGAGTTATTACATTGTGGCGTGAGTAGCCAGAGTAGAAGATGTAGATATGTGTTATTCGGGTTCTGAGAATTTGATGATATATCTTGGTAGTTTTTCCCTTTTAGAGTGAGGGTAAATGAGTTTTGGTGTTGCAATTTAAGGCTTGTTTTGGCATGCTCAACACGCTAAAATATGTGAGCTGAGGTTTGATTGAAGAGGGGTTAAAGCAGAGGAGGAAAGTGCTTAGTTTTTTTCTTTTTCTGTAGTCGATCAGGGAGGTAGTGCATAAATCTTCAGTAGAGAGTTTGACTGTCACAACTCGATTGCTTAATGTTTAGTGGTTGTATTTTTGTGTGCACGTGTGCTAGTAGGATCTCCTTAAGCTTAAGAGTTCTGGGGAAGATTTAAAGTTACATGTCAGGGAGGTTCTCATTACTTTACAAATGAGAGATTCTGTCATCTGTACTTGTGGGCTTGATGTAGATTATTTCCACAACCAAAAAAAAAAAAAAAAAAAAAAAAAGGAAGAAATAACACAGCATGGAATATGATACTAAATAAATAGTTTTTATTTTTATTTTTTGAGTTTCTTTTCTCTAGTAGGAGTCAATCCATGGCCTTGCCGAAGCAATTTGAGCTTAGGTTACAAGTTCCTGGATGGTATGAATTTTTAGAAATTAATGTGTCAGATGGCAATTTATTCTGATGGGGGAAGTTCCCCTTTAAGGAAAGATGAGATCATGGTCAGTGCTCGTTCTGGTTGGTAGCTTGGAACCATATGCCCAGCTCCCCTTACTGTGGTGAATGTCAATCCTTTGTACCCAACCACATATCCTCCAACCTGCCAGCATCATCATGTTGAAAATTCATTACCTTGTTTACTGCTGCTGGGTAAACTATGGGATCAATTATCTTATATATTTACCTCATTGCCAGAATACCATGGGCGCCAAGTAGTGTTGACCGGTAGATTTAGAGTGTTTATGGAGTACCTAGAGGTGGTTACTGAAACTAGGCCATCCATGTCGCCACTGCAGGTTTCATTGACAGATAGTTTAAGGTGCTAGCAATCGTTAGCCTGTATTATATCTACTTACTGTAATATTTAATGGTATAGATTTTGACTTACAGTCACTGGGAAAAAACCATAAAGGCTCATGTAAAGATGAGGGTGTACCTGTATATCCATACACTAATTCCACTTGAAATGATCTGATTTATAGTGGGCAGAACTGTTGTTGGGCTGTCTGTCCATGGAGTACTTCTGCAGGCAGTGCAGAAGCAAAATTAGACATTTATATTGGGTGGCACTTTTAGTACAAGAAAGATCTTAACTTTGCATATGTTGGACTTGTATTTTTTCATGTTTCGTGACAGGATTATCTCTACCAATGTTGTCTAGTCCTCGGGTACCACAGGTTAGTCACTCATACCTGCAAGCTTCCCATTTTGTGGCTTTTGTATGAAGAGCTGTTTGCACCTCAACAAGATTTAGATATGTATCAACATAATGGTTGGAGCAGGGATCAAAATTGTGGACCTATATAGTGTAAGATTAAAACCATTTCTAGGTTAGTTCTAATTACAAGGCCAGTTAAGTTTGTAATGCACATGTCAACTGAATACATAATCACAGATTATTGCGATGAAATTCATGCTTAGTTTATAAGAGCAGCAAGTCAAACCTAATTGTATACTTCATGTATATATAATAATCTCCATAGCTATTTCTTTATTATTCTAAATAAATTTTAAATTATTTATATTTGATTGATGCGTAAAGACTTACAGCGCTTGGACCTGACTTAGGCGATGATAAGTTGCAAACTGGAGCATATATGTTAGAAACATCGAGCGCTCCAGCCTCTATGTTTCCTTGAGTTAGATAGTCATGACATGCACTTGAAAAATTACTGGTAGCGAAGTTGCAGTACTTGTGAATTCCTGCATTAGTTTCGTCGGAGTTTAAAGCATGTGTCCAGAAATAATCATATGTGCCCATTTGACCAATACCATCATCTATCCAAGCATTCCCAATCTGCATACATTGACATTTACATGGAAGCCTTAATTAGCATTGAGATACAGGCACGTCTTAGACTGAAGATAGACTTCACAATATACTCACTGCAATGCCTTTGATGTTGATTACTGTTTGGTTTTTGTTCTTGTTCTTTGAGAGAATTGTGCAAGCAAGTTGAGGTACATAATGACCAGCATAGCTTTCTCCAGTTATAAAGAAATCTCGGTTTTTATATTGTGGGAATCTATCAAGCCAGTTCACTAGAAAAGTGTAAGAGTCCTCCGCTGTTCTTTTGTCACCGTTTTTTATGTAATCTGAGGAGGTGTTCGAATATGAAAACCCAATTCCGGCAGGGGAGTCCAAAAAGATAACATTTGCCACTGCCAAAATTTTTAACAGGTATTAGTTTTACCGAAGGAGAAAAAGATTCAGATAAGATGTCCAGAGTACTTAAAGCTCTACAGCTTTACTCTATCATTTGAAAGTGAAATTAGAATCTGCTTACCTGTGTTCCATGCATAAACATTTCGGTAAAGTGTTTTTCCATCACTCGACTCTGAAAGGTCCCAGTTCTTCCATGGCTCCATATCCAAAAGAAGAGCATCCCGGGCCTGTAAATCTCAGTATCCTTTTTATTAATCTCTTCGTAGTTGCTAACTTGCTATGAACTAGATATAATGGAAACAATGGAGGTGGCATCGAGGTGAGCACCTGGTCTCTTTCTCAAAATAGAGAAGTAGTTAAGCGTATGTCTCAGCTCACATGGTCTTTTCTCTCTCTTTCTCAAATTAGAGAAGTAGTTAAGCGTAATGTCTCATTGCCAATTGTAGGAAAAGACCATATGTTGGGGTAAGCGATTTTTTTATTTTTATTTTTTTATTATAAATTTATTTTTTATTGTTGTTGTTGTCACGAAAAAGGTTTAGAATTTTTTTTTTTTTTTTTTTTTTTTGAGAAACAAAAAGTTTAGAACTTAAGTAAATCAGTAATGCAATAAAATTATGCGGTCCATTTTATTTCGGACTTCAGAAATGAGAGAGAGAGAGAGAGAGAGAGAGAGAGAGAGAGAGAGAGAGCAAATCTAAGTGAGGAAATTTGGAAGGTGCATGTTTATAATACAGAAGGAGATTGTGTTATTTTTAATAGATCACTAGCTGCAACTCAGCTTGAGAAAATGTTTTTTTCTTATTTTATTTTATTTTTTTTGAGAGTTTCAACTTATAGTGTTAACTATTAGAGACTTTATTAGTTGAGCTAATTAAAACTCACACGTGAGAAAATTGACACGGTATTGAAAGGTTAGGAATCAAATTGATACAATTGAAAGATTATGGATCAAATTGAAATATGGTGTATAGGATAGAAACAAAAAACGTAGTTTACTCTATAATTTATTAATTCTTGTATTATTGAAATTTGGATTTTAAGTTTATTTTTTGAATATTTATCATTTTTATTGCCTTTTTATGGCCTTTATTTTTAATTTCTAACTTCTAATGTGTTTATATTTTTAAGTTCAAAATTAAAGAGTTTGCCCTAGTAGGATAGCATTTCAAACTTTTTAACACAATACTTAAGAAAAAAAAGAAAGAAATTTAGCCCAAAATTGAAAAAGCAACCTGTAAAATAGAATCAAGACCCAGTTAGTCCAAAATGGACCAACATGGACCGAATTGGATAGAATGTGACCAAAATGGACTGTTATGAACCAAATGGGACTAATAGGATCAAAGTAGGCTATTTTGGACTGAAATGGACCAAATAGACCGAATTGGACTAAATATACCTAATTGGACAGAATAGCACTGAAGTGGATTGAAATGGACCAAACAGGACCGAGGTGGACTGAAATAGATCAAATGGACCAAATAGCCCGAAGTGGACCGAATAGCACTGAAGTGGATTGAAATGGACCAAACAGGACCGAAGTGGACTGAAATAGATCAAATGGACCAAATAGACCGAAGTGAACCGAATAGACCAAAATGGACCGAATGGACTGTAGTAGACCCAATGAGACCGAATGAACTGAAATGCTACGCTGATGTGGCTTAATATGAGTGTAGGAATAATAAATACTACGTTTCAACTTTTAAATACAAGGGTTTTCTTTTCCTTCAATCAATTTGTTATTATAGATTATGCAAAGGATAGTTTCCTCTTAGATTTTTATAATTATCAATGCCCTTCAAGAAATGTCAAAATTTGGGTGAGGCAAGACATTCATTAGGTAATTTAGGTTGATGATACGTGTCATGTGGACAACATGATGACAACATGGATGGAGATCAAGTAGAAAATATCTTCTACTTTACATTTTCTAGTTGTTGCTAATGTTATGTGGGAAGTAGTACAATGAAGTGAACTATGAAGATTCCTCAGGCCATGCCTTGTACACTGATGGGATATATATAAAGTTGGCTTCAAGTTATACGTGGTGTAATTCTAAGTAATGTTATACTACCTAATAACTTATTATAAATTCACATATATTTTGAAAATTCTACTATTGAATTACATGTTCTATATATATTATCAACACTCACGCCAAATTATATGTCGATTAGATGTTATTTACCATTTGATCTATAAACTCATCTTTTATGTATTATTTTAACCTACAAAAATTTGAATTTAAACAATTGATTGAAGACATGACTATTAATCTTTGATCACTTTGAAATTTTGCAAGTATGGAGAATATATTAAGATAATGTATTCTAAAGGTGTATTTGTCAAAATTCATGCCCAATTAAAAAATACTGAGTGATGTAACATTGCTTAAAGTTACACTAGGTGTAACATAAACCCCCATATATATATATATATATATAGAGAGAGAGAGAGAGAGAGAGAGAGAGAGAGAGAGAGAGAGAGAGAGAGATCAAATTATTAATTATAAATAATTAATAATGTTAATATCTAATCTCATATATATCATTTTAAAAAATATAAAATTGGCGATTCTAATTTTTGTCAGTTCATTCAACTAAAATCATTGTATCTAATTAACTCAAATAATACAATTTAGTTAATAATTATTAGTTTATATTTTTGTGAAGTGGCAATTTTTTTAAAATAATAAAATTTAGTTAATAATTATTAGTATAGATTTTTGTGAAGTGGTAAATTTTTTTAAGTGGTGTTGTTTATTATTATATATGCGAAAATAGTAAGTTGATGAGTAACTTGTAAATAAGTTTGAACTTATATGACAAGAAAACAAATCAAGCCTAAACATATAATTTAACTTAGTGATAAACTTGAACTATACTCTTATTTGAAGTAAAATTAAATAAATGAAATACTTTTTGAACTTTTGACACTCAATTAAGCTTGTTCACACCTGTATATATTTGGTACATGAAGATATGTATGATAGGGTCATAGTAATGCCATTGAAGAATAAGAATATTGTGCATGTATTTGCTTGGCCTCATAATAGTTTGTCATGTAAACTTTTGAGATCTCACAGTTTTACACATCATTATTCTAATATGTATATAATTTTTTTTAATTAAATTTAAATTTTATTTTATATTTAAACCAGCCATTAAAATCTTGGCACATCATATTTATAATTCTATTTATAAATACAGTTATAACTTATAATAATGTCTAATTATAAATTATTTAATTTCATATACAACCTCAATCATATTTATTTCCTAATAATATTTATTATAATGATCAAATTTCATATTTAGACAAAAGAAAAAAAATTATATTATATTAATTTTTTTGTGTATTGCACATATTACCCATTAATGTGTGTGTATGTGTGTATGTATATATATATTATGGAGTAATATTAGGTTATGATTACGTTTTGACTTGTTAATTAATATATAATAATTTACATATTCTTAAGATAAGTAATGATAAGTTACAAACTATCTTACAACTTTTTTATAAATTGTTAATATGAAAAATTCTTATTGACGTATTAAGAATTTATAAAATATTTTGGACGTTTAGCATTAATTTTCTTCTAAAGATATGTTATTTTTGCATATATTGGAAGCGGGCATGGCTACTCCTAATTTCCCACACTAATAATGGCAGCTGGGACACGCCATTATGTTCTATTATCATAATGAAACAAAGAAAGTTTTTTTTTTTGTTGGATAATTTATTTGGGGAGGAGGGATCTGGATTTTGGATTTTCCTTTAAAAATACTAGGAAGTGCAAAGAGAGTAAGTTAAGGGAGTAAAATATGATAGTTGGCATGCGGGGCATAACTGCATAAGCCAAGAATTCCCACGTAAATACTTGTGTTTGATTGTGTAGAGAATATATTAGCATTGGATAAATACTTGTGTTTTATCATCAGCGTCGTTGTTCTTCTTCTTGTTTTTTTGACTGAAAAGATAGAAGTATATTGTTCTTGTTACTAGCTAGGAATTGCATATATTATTACTTGATTGGCACAGCCTATGAAGCAAGACTAATCTAGTGGTTATTTTCTACATTAATTCTTTGTGCCTATACTAGTTCATACAAAATTACAAATGAAAGATATGGTACTACTATCTTTACCTCCATTTAGCCACAAGACAAGAGGTTTAGTGGCAGAATTCTGAGGTGACTCCACAAAGTAATAAAATAATGCTCTCCCAGCTTTAGGGTCAACAGTAATATAGCCAGCATACTGATCGAAATCTACTCCTTCTGGTTGTCCTGGCAAGGCATTGATCTTGTCAGCTTTCATCAACCCATCTTGAGCTCCAATATACACTGGAGAAAAATGGCTATCTTCATCTTCTAGTCCAACCCATAGTTCAGTATTTGGAGGATTTTGGGATTTTTGAGATTTAAGCAACTCGTAAAGGTTGTCAATCTGGCTGGCTTTGCAAAGGATGATAAAAGCTAAATGGTGAAAAGAGAGGAGAATAAGAAACCTCGTGAGGAATGAAAGCTTCATGGCTCTTGTTGTTCGTTATTGCAAATTAACTTAGTTCTATCAAGGCCTAGGGCTTAATTTTGGTGTCTATTTATATGGTAAACAAATTTTCACATATTTTTTCATATCTGTTAAGTTGGTATGTTATGGTTGATATTTATAAAAAATATGTAAATGGTGGATTCATGTGATCACAGATCCACAATTAGTCACGTCAATAGTTGCAATAAATATTTCAATACTTTCAATACAAGTTGAGTGATACAATATTTCACGATTTTTTTTGTTAACTATTAAATTGGCATGTTATGATGAATGTTAATAACAATTCTGATATGTTTAGATGATATGATTTGGACAATTAAATTTAAATTTAAGGAATTAAAATCTAAGGGCCCGTTTGGTTATAGAGTTCAAAAATTATTGTTTAAAAAGATGTGAAAATTGTAGTTTAAAAAGTGTTATTGAAATATATGTTTTTAGTGTTTATAAAACAAAAAAATGTGTTTGGTATCATGGTTTAAATAACATGTTTCAGTGTTCAAAAACATAAAATATGTGTTTGGTATGTGTGTGTTAGATGGTAAAAAAAAGCTGAATAAAGTACAAAATAAATATTTTTTAAATCAGCAAAGTACAAAAAAAATATAAAATATTGTTTAAAAGCTGACCGGTACTGTTTACTGTGTGTGAAAAAGCTGACCGGTACTGTTCACCTTAATTACGAAAATGCCACTCAGTAATGTTTTTTGTTGTTCAAAATCACTCCCAAGCTGATTTTAAAAACTATTGTTTGAAACATATGTTTTGAGCAATATTTTTTAAACAATACTTTTTAAAATCAATGACCAAACATATTTTTTTTGTTTTTGAACAATATTGTTTAGTGTTTAAACACTAAACAATATGTTTTGAAATTAATAACCAAACACCCTCTAAATAACTTATTTAAGAAGTTCAAAAAAAAAGTCAAAGTTTAATTTGACAAATCTACTACAGATTTCAAACCTTTAAAATCCCTTCATTTAAAATTCCTTGGTTTCAAGTTCGAAACGCAACCTTCATATAATCGGTGAATTCATGTGATCACAGTTGGTCAACGTCAACAGTTCTATAAAGATTACGAAAAAATTGTGTCAAGTCAGTGTTTATATGGTCCAAAGTGAACGATTCAGTGCAGACGATTCAGTGCTAGGGTCCAGTCATAGGCAGCATATTATTTAAGAAAAGACCGCCCATGTTTTGTCAACACGTTAAGAGTGTGGCTGTCAAAAAAAAGAAGACAAAAGTAAAGAGCGTGTAAAACTGAGTCTTCTATGGCAAATACATGCGTGGTACACGTACATGATTGGACTCTCCTATAGTGTTTACTCTCTAGATTGGATTTGACCTTTTGAAACTGACACAGCTTAAAAATTGACAAGACACATGTCCAGATCTATGTAAAAACACGATTTATAGAGGTTCAATTTTTTTAATTTTAAATTGGATTTTCATGGCCAACAAATGAAATATGGTACAAATGAAATGGCCAAATTAGCAAAATGATAGTATTATTTTACTTATAGTTATAAAAAATTGTATTGTTTTAAAGTTATTTTTGGCCGACGGGAGCTTGGCTCAATTAGTAAAGCTCGGATACTTCATCTAATCTTAGGTTCGAGTCTCACTACCAACAGAAGTCCGTTGGTGGACATTCACACGAGTTGGCCCAAAGATTTTAACTCTAATACCTTGCCCGAGGGCTAGCATAATCTAGCGAACTCCTATTTTTATTTACCAAAAAAAAAAAAAAAAAAATTCTTTTTGTTAAAATTGTATTTCAAAATCACGAATTTTTTTCAAATTTTTGCTAAAAAAATATTTATGTTGAAATTATGTTTTCAAACCATGACTTTTACCTGCATATTTTAAAACCCCAACTTTATTAAATCAAAATTTACTCCTCATATCACATCACATCAACCACTTTATAATTTCTTCCCACAATTTCACATTCTCTCAGTCTCTCTCCCATTTCTCACTTCATTGACAATTTCTGAGAGCATCTACAGTAGTAGAGTTAAAAATTTAATTTTTTAGTTCTATCAAAAGTTATTTTATCTATTTTACCTACACATATGCTGTAGCAGTGGATCTATTTTAACTTTTAACACAATAAAATAATATTAACATCACAATAAAATAATATAACCATTACAATAAAATAATATATCCCACTCAAAAAAAAAAAAAATCCACAGCACCAACCACAACCACCTCTACCATCAATCACAACCACAACCACACCCATAACCACCACCACCACCAGCAGCAGCAGCAGCAGTCCACAGCAGGAAAAAAAAAAAAAAAAACTCAAATCTTCAATTTTTTTTCTCAACCCATACCAAACAAAATCACCAATCACAAACAAAATAAAAAATCACTAATCACAAACAAGCACAACATCAGCGAGCAAGCACTCCGATCAGCAGCGTGGGTATGAGGCGCATGGCAGTGTGGGTCTGAGCTGATCGGCGGTTTGGGACGATTGGTGGGTTTGAGGCTGAGAGAGTTGATCGGCGGTGGGTTTGAGCTAATCGGCGGCTTGGGACGGCGTTGAAACAGAGGTGAGAGTTTGAGATCGGTGGTGGTGGCGGTGACGTTGACGGTGACGGATGGTGGATGGCGGTGACGTTGATGATCGGTGGTGGCGATGTTGACAATGGTTAGGCCGGCGGCAGTCAGAGTGAGCTTTGGACTTGAGCTTTAGTGAATGAAGAGACTTGAGCTTTAGTGAATGAAGAGAGAGTGAATGAGACCGGAGTGAATGAGAGAATGAATAAAAAAAGAAGCAAGTTGTACTGGCTGAATAAAAAATTACCTTTTTTTTTTTAGCTCCAAGCTACAGTGCACATCTATCTATAGATGTGCACTGTAATAATTCAGTTAAAAAATTTAGCTATTGCTCCACTGTTGCATGGGGTTTTTTTGTGGTTTGGCACATCTGAAATAGCAATATAGCTATTTAACTCTACCATACTGTAAGTGCTATGAGGTTTTTGTTCCATTGTTGTGACACCACTGTCGTCACTTGCAGTGACCTGAGTTGTCCTATTCAACTTTTGGATGACGACGCTCCACCATCAAATCTCTCTCCTCCAAGAATTCTCATATTAAGTGGAAAAAAAAAAAAATTAAAGGAAATTTTGATTCTCAAAAGATTTGAGAACCTTTTGTCGTATCTTGTGAAATTTGGACATGATTATATCATAAAGTTCAGCATTAATGACCATCTAATTGACATGAAACTTTAGCACATCGGACATGAGGAATCAAGTGTTGGACTTGGAATCAAGCGTGTCTTCTTTCCCTTTTTTTTTTTTTTTTTTTTTTTTTTTTTTTGAGGAAAGCTATGTAAGGATATATATGGAAAATTTTGTGTAGCAAAGCAGCAGTGATTGATCATTTACAAATTGTCATTTGTATAAGTATACCTCTTCAACCAGTTAGCTACAAAAGGTTGGAATCCTAGAAACGTATATCATCTCTACTCACTTTAAATATACTTCTACGTGGCCTTTGTAAAAGCCAGTCCCAGTTGGAAATTCTGTGAAAATTATATTGGTTTATGGAAGAGACAGTGAGACAGCATTGTCCCATACAAAATCATTTAGGTCCAATGGATCCGTGTTCCATTATTGCTGCAATTGCAGATAATGCACGACTTGGTTGCCCGTCAGTCATAACAGCTAATTTTTATGTGAAAAACATGATTATAATTATAAAATGAGTTATGACATTAATTAACTGTTTCCAACATTATTGCCATGCAAACTATAGAATGTCCATGTGCATTAAATCCATTGAGCTCTGACACAAGGGAAAAAAGAAAAAAAAAGGATTAATGCTCGCTCTATCAAAATTTTGACATTTGACATATTTCAAGTACTGGGAAAATTCCAATCCATCAGGCTGTCTTGGGGGTTGATGTGATTCTCAAATATATTGTTAGAGATATATATTAGACATATTAGCCCAATGTAATAGGCCCAAGCCCATTCTTGCTTGTACTAGTAGTCTAGGGTTTAGTCGCCTATATATACTCATGTTAGGGTTCATTGTAACACAGGAAGTTATTGTACTACACTCTCATACAATAAAGATGTAGCCCTTAAGGGATTCCTCCGTGGATGTAGACCGTAAGGCTGAACCACGTAACCCTCGTGTTCTCAGTGTTCCTCCTCTATGCTTCCTCTTCCACATCTACTCTAGCATACACAACATAGTATAACACATCGCGTTGCTAATAATTAACATGGTATCAGAGCCAAACTCCGTTCTTGGCATCAAACAAATATTTCTAGCAAACAAAGAAGATTCTCACGTGCACACTGCCAACAGAAGTCACACATGCTTGTCTGCTGGATCTAGACTCCACAGCATCTCGCAGTCGCCATGGCTCCCTGCTGTGTCCAAATCCTCAAGTCCCAAGCAATCCGTGCCTCTCCCTATCAGATCTGCGCAAATCCAAGCCTCGCCTGATGAAGCCAACACCACAGACACGCTCCACGACATATCGTGACCAAAACCCAGGAACCCGACCTCCAACGGCAGCCGCACGCGCCACCACGCGTGGACAATGGCTCCTGGAACTTTCACACACGCCGCCGCAGATTCTCGACCCCCAAGCTAGATCTCAGTCACACGCGCCGCCAAGACGGCCTTGTCGTCCACCGATCTACTTGGCCTGAGAATCTGGTGCTCATACGACGCTGCACGCGCCACCACGCGCCACCTGGGTTTCCAGTTGCTCCTTCACGCGCCGGTGAACAGTGCACGCTCTTGCCACGCGCCGACAATGCTGCTGATGTCATCTGACGTCATATGATGACGTCATTAATCCACGTCAGCAGACATGCAAGCACGTCCACGTCAGCCCTAGTCCATGTCAGCGACACGTCATCAGCCACGTCAGCAGTGTCGTCTCGTCAGTACCACGTCACCTAGCTGACCGTTGACCCTACCGACCGACCCGGACCACCCGGATCTGACCCGTGAGCACTTTGACTGTTGACTTTGACTCTGGACCAGTTGACTTTGACTTTTTGCGTTGACCTTTGACCAAAAGTCAAAATTTTCAAAAGGGCCTATCTTGCTCAGTTTTTCGCGTAGATTCCGATTTTGGGCTCCATTTCTGCATTTGAGACTTACAAATTGGACAATTGGCACATTCTTCATTGTGGTTTCTTCAAAGGCATTTTACAAGGCATCTTCAAGTGATCTTCTTATGCTTATCCAACCTCAAGTCTTCATCAAGCTTCCGCCTTGAGTTTGAGGGAGGGTGTTAGAGATATATATTAGACATATTAGCCCAATGTAATAGGCCCAAGCCCATTCCTGCTTGTACTAGTAGTCTAGGGTTTAGTCGCTTATATATACTCATGTTAGGGTTCATTGTAACACAGGAAGTTATTGTACTACACTCTTATACAATAAAGATGTAGCCCTTAAGGGATTCCTCCGTAGATGTAGGCCGTAAGGCTGAACCACGTAACCCTCGTGTTCTCAGTGTTCCTCCTCTATGCTTCCTCTTCCACATCTACTCTAGCATACACAACATAGTATAACACATCACGTTGCTAATAATTAACATATATAATGAAAAATTATGAGTTTACATGAATAGTATTGTGTAAAGTGTATATTGTATGCAAAAATATGGCTAACATTTGCCACATTGGGAGAAAGTGGCAAACATTATGTGTGTGTGCACGTGCTCAACAATGTCAATGCCTCAACTGGTGAAATACTGAAATATCTTTGACTATTCCTCAATAGTGATTTTAATTTTTTATTTATTTATAAATCACCAATAAAGCCTACTATAGGACTTATTGTGTATTGCGGAATGATTGGAATATGGAAAACTTTATTTTTTCAAGTATCTACGGATCTACCTATGAGAAAGTGGTACAGGTCTTTCATCGGACATGGAGTGTCTGTTGTATGAAAGTAGCTATGGCATGAGTATTGAGCTAGTTGGAAGTTGAGAGATTTGAGCAACTGTGACTACGGGGTTACATTATGGTGTGAGAAGGCAGAGCTAGGTCTTGATGGTAATGAAGATGTAGGAATGTGTCAATTGAGTTTAGAGAATTTGGTGATATATCTTGGTAGTTTGGTCCCTCGTAGAGTGAGGGTAATTGAGTTTTGGTGTTGCAATTTTAGGCTTGTTTTGACTTGATCAACATGCTAAAATATGTGAGCTGAGGTTTGATGGAATATGGGTTACAGGCTTACGGCAGAGGAGTAAATTGCTTAGTTTACTTTCTGGGGTCAATCAGGGAAGTAGTGCATGAGTGAAAAATCTTTAGTGTAGAGAATGACTGTCAAAACTTTATTGGTTAATGTTTGGTAGTTGTATTTTTGTGTGCTAGTAGTATCTCCTTATTAGGCTTAAGAGTTTTGGGGGAGGTTCTTATTATTTTACAAATGAGAGAGGCTGAGTCAAAATAATGGTAGGATCTAGTTGTCTTGATGTTGCTTAAATTGTACCTGAATCTTGAGAATATATTGGATTTAGTTTGTGTAAGAGAAGGTTTGTTCTCTGTACTTGTTGATGTGGTCTTGCTTTTGATTATTTCACCAAAAGAAGAAAAAAGAAAAAAAAGGAAGACATAACACATCATGGAATTCAATGCTAAAAATAAACACTGTTTAAGTTGACATATTAGTTTTGATATCAAACATCTACTTTTAAGGTAAAAATTTATCTTATTCATGTTATTTAGAAATTGTGTCTTAAAAACACGATTTGAGTTTTACATATCTATTGGATACCAGTAAGGTTAATTTGAATATTTCTAAGGAAAAAATTCAATAGAATTCATGCTAAATAGAAATCATGTATTAGAAATACTATTTCAATTCTACATATCAATTTGGATATCAGACATCCTAAGAAAAAAAATAGAATTAATGTTATATAGAAATTGTGTCTTAGAAATACCATTTCAGTATTATATATTAGTTTGGATATCAGACATCCAAACCTTAAAGGTGTGGATATATACAAGGCAAAAATTTAAATAGTATTCATTTTATACCAAAATAGTGTGTGAGAAACGCTATTTTAGTTTACATATCAATTTAGATATCAAACATTTACCTCAAAGGCAAAAAATCAATCTTATTTATGTTATTTAGAAACTGTGTCTTAAAAACATGATTTCAAATTGATGTAGTGTGAGTGTGTAGAAACAGAATCTGTAATACACAATTATTACAACTCTTCCATGAAACCTAAGTTCTACAAGAATGCTAGGCTAGTAGACAAAATAATAGAGAGAACATCTCTAGCAAACTTTTCTTAATAAACACATAATATTAATCAATCTCTCTATAAAGAGTATTTATAGGAATGAAATTTCTCCCACTCCTTTTAGAAAAAGAAATAATAAACCTACTTCTACTTGAGAAAGGAAAAACAACTTAACTATTAAAAGGAAAAAAATTAAAATCCTAATTCAACTAGGAAAATGATTTTAATTGAACTTGTAAAAGTAAATAAATTCTAATTTCTCTAGGAAAGAGAAAACAATATAAAATATTAAAATATTTTATTTTCCATTAACTAATCTGCATCATAGATCTACATATTAGTATGGATATTAGACATCCAAACCTTTAACGTGTGGATATCTTTTTGGAAAATATTTAATCGTATTCATGCTATACATAAATCATGTCATATAAAGACTATTCTAGTCTATATGTCAGTTTGGATATCTTTAAGTCAAAAATTCAAATGGTATTCATTTCATACTAAAATCTTGTCTTAGAAACAAAATTTCATTTCACATATGAGTTTGGATATCAAACATCCACCTTTAAGGTAAAAATCCAATCTTATTCATGTTATTTAAAAATCCTTTTCTCCAGTAGGAGTCAATCCATGACATTGCAGAAACTATTTGAGCTTAGGTTACAAGTAACTAGATTATATAATTTTTTAGAAATTACTGTGTCAGAGAGCAATTTATTCTGATGGGGGAAAGCTTCCCCTATAAGGAAAAATGAGATCATGGTCTGTGCTCGTTTTCGTTTGTAGCTTGGAACCATATGAATTTATTGTGATGGGGGAAGTTTCACTGTAAGGAAAGATGAGATCATGGTCAGTGCTCGTTCTGGTTGGTAGCTTGAAACCAAATGGCCAGCTCCCCTTACTGTGGTGAATGTCATTCCTTTGTACCCAACCACATATTCTCCAACCTGCTAGCATCAACCCTGTTTAATGTTGGGTAAACTATGGCCTATGGGATCAATTATCTTAAAATTTACCTCGTTGTCAAAATACCATGGGCGCCTAGCAGTAGTGACTGGTAGTTTTAGTGTGTGTTTATGGAGTACCTAGAGGAGGTTACTGGAACTACGCTATCTATGTCGCCACTGCAGGTTTCATTGAGAGAAAGTTAAAGGTGTTACCAATTGGTAGCCTGTATTATGTTTACATTTTTTTTTTTTTTTGCACACAGCCTTAGAAACACGATTTCACAATTTAACTCAAACCGTGTTTTAAAAACATAATTTCAATTGAAATGGTGCACATGCTCTATACATACTAGTGTGTAGTAATCAGTGCTCTTATATCTAATTACTGTAATAGACTAACAGCTTTGGTTCATTTATGAAGAGAGAAATTTTGATAGGATTTTCTCTTGAATAAGAAATATCGGAGGGATCATTCGAAAAAAAAAAAAACCAAAAAGCTCATGGAAAGATGAAGAGCTACGTACCTGTATATCCGTACGCTAATTCCACTTGAAATGAGCTCAATTATAGTGGGCAGAATTGTCGTTGGACTCTCTGTCCATGCAAAATGTCTGCAGGCAGCGCAATAGAAAAATTAGTAATTTACATTTGGTGGCAGAAAGATCTTAGCTTTGCCTGTATGGTTGTTATACGTGAGAATATCCTGTTTTTCGCGGAATATTGGGATTAATGGTAATGTTTTATTTACATGTTAATGTTAGCGGATAAAGTTATATGGAGCAAACTTATATATATAAGGATACGCAATATATTGTCTAATCCCAAGTGGTGAAGTTATTTTGTTACCAACATGGGTTGGCTCAAGTGGTAAGCAGCTTGTGTCGCTTAAGCAAGGTCTCGGGTTCGAGACCTTGTGTATGCAGAATGCCCTGTTGGGAGACTCACCCACCACAGCCAGGTGTGCGACCCGGGTCGACCAACGGATTAGTCGGGGCGAAGCCCCGGATACCGTGGCAGGCAACCAAAAAAAAAAAAAAAAAAAAAAAAAAGAAGAAGTTATTTTGTTTTTTCCCCCAAAGGGAGGAAAGTTGTAAAACTAAGTACACGTAAATTTTCATTAGTATAATTGTATTAGGCGTACCTCTCCAAGCAGTTAGCAACAAAAGGTTGGAATCCTGGGAATTTTATATATATCATCTCTACACACTTTGGTATTTGGAAAATCGAAAAGTACTACGTTTAAAATATTTTCATAACAAATTATAGATGATGATAAATTGTTACCGGTTCTAATTTGAACCTACCGTTTAAATAAAAATAAAAAACTCATTTTCCAAAAACTAAAAAATATACTGTACAGGCACTGATAATAGTTTTTTCCAATTTTGAAATACAACATAGGAAGTTATTACATGTAAAAAACCAATGTAAATTATAGGAAGCATGGAAATTGGTTTTTATCATATCTAAGGAAAGAGTAAGTTGATGGATAACTTGTGACTAAGTTTGAATTTCTACCAAAAAAAAAAAAAAAAAAAAATTCAAATTTGAACATATAATCTAGCTTAATATGAAAAGCTTGAGTTTGGCTCATATTTAAAATGAAATTAAATAGATCAATAAGCCACTTTACAACAGTATTTATTTGGTACACGTGGATATGAGAGTGATGTGGTAGTAGTGCGATTTCAGAATAAGAAAGATTAAGGGTGAGTTTGGTTCAACTTTTTGAAAAAGTGCATAATGAAAAAGTGGAGTTTTGTAAAATTGCATAATGAAAAAGTGGAGTTTTAAAAAGCTGAGTGTTTGGTAAAAACTGTTAAAAAGTGCATAATGAAAAAGCTGAGTGTTTGGCTAGCACTTATAAAAGTGGCTTTTTGAGGGGTAAATGACCAAAAAGGACAATGTATATATAAGAGAATTTATTTCATACTTTTTTTTTTTATTATTATTTTTTTTTTATGTGAGTTTGTTTCATACTTAAATCAATTACTTCATCATACTTAAATCAATTTTTCTCTTTCTAAAAAAATTATTTTTTTCTTACCAATATTAGCTAATAATAATCTACCACTTAAGATTTATTGTGAAAGTATTGTAAAAATATTGTGATAAAAATTGATACTAATTTTAATTTGAATGTACTATTAAAATTATTTTTTTCTCTTTCTAAAAAAATTATTTTTTCCGACAAGTGTTAGCTAATAATAACCTACTTCTTAATATTTATTGTGAAAATATTGTGATAATATTTCCTTCTTTTTCATTTTTTTTCTCCTCCACTCACTTACCGCATTTTTTTTTCCCTCTTTTTTTCCAGTCCACACACGTACCCACTGGCCACTCTTTTCCTTTATTTCCTTCTTTCCTTTCTTTTTCCATTTCACTTCTCCAAGTTCCAGAACGTCCCAGAGAGCTCTCCTTCTTTTTTTTTTTTTTTTTTTTCTCTTCTTCTTAGCTCTTCGTCTGCATGATTCTTTCTCTTTCTTTTTTTTTTTTCTTTTTTTTTTTTTAATCCTTCTTTCCTCCTTTCTTTAATTCCTTCCTTGCCATTTCTCCAAAACACCAAAACATCTTCTTCGTCTCTTTTTTTTTTTTTTTCTTCCTTTTTTAATCCTTCTTTCCTCCTTTCTTTATTCCTTCCCTGCCATTTCTCCAAACACCAAAACATTCTCCTTCTTCGTGGCTGAGAGGGAAGGGCTTGGAGATCGAAAATGGGGTCGGAGTCAGATTCATCCGGGTTTGATTGGGTGGTGTTCGCCGATTTGATCGAACCCAGAGCTCGGTGTTTTTGACGCTTCGACTTCGATTTTGTCATGTAATTCTCTATGCTATATTCTGATTTTTTTTTTTTTTTTTTTTTTTTTTTTTTTTTTTTTTGCATTTTGAGGAATCCTAATTTGCAAGGGATTGATTTTTTTTTTTTTCCTTAACTGATTTGGGAATTTGTTATAGATTTTTTTGTGTTTGGATTTGGGAATTTGTTATAGATTTTTTTGTGTTTGGATATGGAAATTTGTTGGGAGAGCAGAGAGATGAGATGAGAGCTGATGATTTATCAAGGGTAATTTGGTTATTTTTGGAAGAGCCCAACGGATCAATTTGAAAATGCGCATGAGCTTTTTGTTTATGGACCTCCAGAGCTCCATAAACTCAAACGCGCGTTTCTTCACAAATCTAAAACACAACTTTTTCCAAAAAGTTGCGTTTATTACTTACCAAACACTATTTTTGGGCTGGCTTTTTTGAAAATGCGCGTTTTGGGTTTCAAACGCTGAACCAAACGGGCACTAAGTGACTTGATTGATTAATATCTATAATTTTGATATTTTAAGATTGTTAGAGCATCCATAGTTGGAATTCTCATCTCATCTTATTTTACCATCCTAAAAAGCCACTTTATCAATTATACAATACCATTTTACAATACCTCCAGCATCCTAACTTTTATTTTCCTATTCTACTCATTAAAATAATATATCTTCACAATAAAATATATATTTTTTCTTTTTTTGTTTTTTCTCAATTTTCTCCCCCACACGCGTCCCTTCCAGAATTCTCCATTACTTTACTTTTCACCTTCTTCAGCCTCCTCCTCCATCATCCATATCAACCCAACTCCTCCACAAAACTCCTCTATCATCCATATCAACCCAGATCGGTGAAAAAAAAAAAAAGAAAAAAAAACCATTAACACCCACACCGATCACAATGCCACAGCCACCATAGCTCCACCGATCTCGCCACCCACCGATCTCCGCCATGCCACAGCCACCACAATGCCGATCACATATACCAGCAAACCCAGAAAAAAACAAAAAACAAAAAGCAAAAAACCATTAACACCCATGTCGATCACAATGCCATAGCCACCACAACGCCACCGATCTCCGCCACGCCATAGCCACCACAACGCCGATCACATATACTAGCAAACCCAAAAAAAAAAAAAGAACCATTAACACCCACGCCGATCACAACGCCACAGCCACCACAGCTCCACCGATCTTCGCCATGCCAATCTCGCCACCCGCCAATCTCCATCACGAGGTCTTGGGTCTGAAGAGAGCAGATGAGAAAGAAAGAAAGAAGAGAGAGAAAAGAAGAGAAATAATAGAGAGGAGAGACAAATTTCGGGTTAAAAAAAGGAGGAGGGAGAGTATTAAATATTATTTTAAGTTAAAATTGTGCTACAGTACAATTCTAAAGGTAGAATTGTACTGTAGCACAATTCTAAATTTTTTTACAATACTTCCCTTTTATTACAATCCCAGATGCTGAGGCTTTTTGGGCTTAAAATGCCAAACTCACCTTACATTTGGCATATAGGTTGGGGAGTAAGTTGAGCAAGTAGATAGAATTTGACAGCTGGCATGCGGGGAAATAGGCCAAGAATTCCTACGTAAATAACTTGTGTTTGATTGTGTGGACATATTAGGATTATAATCTAATATTCTTTTTTCTATCGTGCATGAATGTTCATATAATATATGAGTGTCGGTATTATATATTATGAATAATATTATCATTGGAGTCGCTGTTGTTATTGTTATTATTACTACTAGGAATTAGTATATATAATATATTATCATTTAATTGTCACAGCCTATGAGATATTATTAATCTTTCTTTGTGTATTTTCTACATTTTTTTGTACCTATATTAGTTCATATAAATGAAATTGAAATATGTGGTACTGTATTTACCTCCTTTTAAATATAAATATTATTATTAGCAACGCGATGTGTGTTGTACCATGTTGTGTATGCTAGAGTGGATGCGGAAGGAGAAGCATAAAATAGGAACACTAAAAACACGAGGGTTACGTGGTTCAGCCTTGTCGGCCTACATCCACAGAGGAATCCCTAAGGGCTACATCTTTATTGTATGAGAGTATAGTACAATAACCTCCTGTGTTACAATGAACTCTAACATGGGTATATATAGGCAACTAAATCCTAGACTACTAGTACAAGCAGGATTGGGCTTGGGCCTATTACATTGGGCTAATATATGTTTAATATATATCTCTAACACCCCCTCTTAAACTCAAGGCGGAAGCTCGATGAAGGCTTGAGATTGGATAAGTATGAGAAGATCACTTAGAGATGCCGTGAAAGATGCCTTTGAAGAAACCACAATGAAGAATGTGCCAATTGACCGATTTCGGAGTCTCAAATGTAGAAACGGAGCCCAAAATCGGAATCTACGCAAAAAACTGAGCAAGATAGGCCCTTTCGGAAATTTTGACTTTTGGTCAAAGGTTAACGCAAAAAGTCAAAGTCAACGGATCTTGGTCAAGTCAACAGTCAGTGCTCACGGGTCAGATCCGGGTGGTCCGGGTCGGGTCGACCGGGTCAATCGGTTAGCTAGGTGACGTGGTGCTGACGAGGCGACACTGCTGACGTGGCTGATGACGTGTCTGATGACGTGGACTAGGGCGTGCGTGGCATGCTGATGTGGATAGGTGACGTCATCCGATGACGTCAGATGACATCAGCAGCGGCTCTTCGGTGCGTGTGACTATTCCACCAGCGCATGTCTGGAACTTCGGAAGGTGCGTGCGAGGGAGATTGATGCTAGGACTTTGGTGGTTTGGCAGATCGGCGAGCTACGAGTCTGTCATGGCGGTGCATGTAACCATAGGAGGATCTGACCCTGTGAAATCCGCGGCGGTGCGTAGAGAAGTCCGGTCTCCACTGAACACTGCACGTGCCGGTTTCATCAAGCGAAGCTTGGATTTGCACAGATCTGAGATTGATGTCACGGGTTTGCTTAAGTTTGTTGGATTTTGACACAGCACAAAGCCATGGTGGCTACGAGATGCCGTGGAGTCTAGATCCAGCAGAGAAATATGTGTGACTTCAGATGGTGGAATGCACGTGTGAATCTTCTTTGCTGTGTAGAGATGTTTGTTTGATGCCAAGAACGAAGTTTGGCTCTGATACCATGTTAAATATAAATATTATTATTAGCAACGCGATGTGTGTTGTACCATATTGTGTATGTTAGAGTGGATGCGGAAGGAGAAGCATAGAATAGGAACACTAAGAACATGAGGGTTACCTGGTTCAGCCTTGTCGGCCTACATCCACGGAGGAATCCCTAAGGGTTACATCTTTATTGTATAAGAGTGTAGTACAATAACCTCCTGTGTTACAATGACCCTTAACATGAGTATATATAGGCGACTAAATTCTAGACTACTAGTACAAGCAGGATTGGGCTTGGGCCTATTATATTGGGCTAATATATTTTTAATATATATCTCTAACACCTCCATTTAACCACAAGACGAGAGGCGTTGGTTGTAGAATTCTGAGGTGACTCCACAAAGTAATAGAACAGTTCTCTCCCAGCATTCGGGTCTACGGTAATATAGCCAGCATACTGATCGAAATCTACTCCTTGTGGTTGTCCAGGCAAAGCATCGATCTTATCGGCTTCTTTCAACCCATCTTGGGGTCCAATATACACTGGAGAATAATTACTATCATCATTGTGTAATCCAACCCATAGTTCGGTATTTGGAGGATTTTGGGATTTTCGAGATTTAAGCAACTCGAAAGGGTTGTCAGTCTGGCTGGCATTGCAAAAGATGGGGAAAACAAAATGGTGAAAAGAGAGGAGCAGTAGAAAGCTTGTGAGAAATGAAAGCTTCATGGCTCTTGTTGTTGCTTATTGCAAATTACTTTAGTTTCGTCAAGGTCTTTTGGTGGCTATTTATATAGCAGTAAGTGGAGGGATACAAAAATTTTCACAGTTATTGAGTCGGCATTTTGTGATTGGTGATACTCCAATCACAATTGTTCTTGTCAACCATTGTAACAAAGACTGAAAATTGTTGTGTCATTAGTATTAGTGTTAACATAGGCCAAGGCGAAGTAAATGATGCAGTGCCGAAAAGAACATTCTCTAGCTAGGGACCATTCATAGGCAGCATATATATATATAATTGGCTTGTAGCAAGCAGCAGGCCGCATAGAAATCTCAGAATGCAAAGCTTTGCCTTTAAAATGGCGCATAGCAATCTCAGGATGCAAAAAGCTTTACTTTTTGACTTTGAAAATTTTTTTGAGAAGCACCGAATTTTTGCCTGTATGGTTATACGTTAGAATGTCCTGTTTTTAGCGGAATATTGGGATTAATGGTAATGTTTTATCTACATGTTAATGTTAGCGCGCGGATAAAGTAATATGAAGGAGGAAAGTTATATAAGGATACGCAATATATTGTCTACTCCCAAGTGGTGAAGTTATTTTGTCTTTTTCCCCCAAGGGAGGAAAGTGGTAAAACTAAGGTTGTGTTTGTTTTGGGTGAAAATCACTTTCGGAAATGCTTTTCCGTAAATGCGGGTGTTTGGTTGCGCATGGAAAATAAATTTTCCAGAAATGCTTTTCAGTTGACCGTGTGTTGGGGTGTAAAATGATTTCCGTTTTTATTTTACCTTCAACTATCATTTTCCGGAAAACAGAGAGAAAGCTGAGTGAGAGTGAGATCGCGCCCGCGCGTAGAGAGAGAGAGAGAGAGAGAGAGAGAGAGAGCACACCCCTCTGGCCAGCCAAGCTCCGGCTAGAGAGATCGCACCCAGAGAGAGATCGAACCCAGAGCCCAGAGCCCTTCGACTTCAACTTCGAATCGCACCTAGATCGCACCCTTTGACTTCGCTGGCGAACCCAGAGCCCTTCGACTTCGCCATTCGACTTCGACTTCGAATCGCACCCAGATCGCACCCTTTGACTTTGCCGAGATCGCACCCCAGGATTGCACCGAGACGGCACCGATCACACTGAGATCGCAATTGAGAAATGGTTGGGTTTTGATGAATTTGACCGGATTTGACCAGATTTGATGAATTGTTTTTGGTTAGGTTTTGTTTATGTGTTTATCTATTGAGAAATGGTATTATATATTTGTTTGAAAGCTGAGAAAATGTGAGAAAATGTGAGGAACAAGAAGAAAATGTGTTTTCTAAATTATTTTTAGCAACACAACCAAACACTAGAAAATATTTTCCAAAGCATTTTTTGGAATGCAACCAAACATTTGAAAATATTTTCCTTTCTCGAAAATAGCATTTCCGGAAAATATTTTACATAAACCAAACACAGCCTAAGTGCACGTAAATTTTCATTAGTATAATTGTATTAGGCGTACCTCTCCAAGCAGTTAGCAACAAAAGGTTGGAATCCTGGGAATTTATATCGTCTCTACTCACTTTAAATAGTTCTAAGTGGCATTTGGAAAATCAAAAAGTGCTACGTTCACAATATTTTCATAATAAATTATAAATGATGATAAATTATTACTGGTTGTACGAGGACTGATAATAGTTTCTTCCAATTTTGAAATACAACATAGGAATTTATTACATGTAAAGACCATGGTGAATTCTAAGAGGCATGTATACTCCATTTTTCCTCAACTACCCGTATCTGATATGTATCGTACTGGATTCCTCTAGAATGCCTTTGCATGTGTCTCACAACATTTTTTTTTTTTTTAAAGTGATGATACACATGTCTAGGATATGCCTGTAATATAGCTTGGATAAAGTTGCGACCCAACCCCCTAGGTAGCCCAAACTTGTAAGGAATTTTATTTATTTTTTTTAGATTTTATTGTTGAACACTTATTTAGCTAGTTATCTTTTATTTGCTATTTTGGATCTTGGTTTGTATTCAAAGCATCATTTAGTGGCCATGATTTCACTTTATTTTCCATTATTACTTTTAAATTGATACATGTTTAACAATATGAAAAATAAATGCTTTACAATAATATATATATATATATATGTAAATATTTTTAACAATTAATTAGTACATGTAACCCCGTCGTATTGTATCATAATTTTTCAAGAATTTCTAAGTCATTTTATCTAGGTAACTTTCTTTTCTAGTGTTTTTGATTCTAAGTGTCATTTTTCTCCTCATTTTTTCCTTTCCTCACATAAAATAATGAGTTGTTTCTTCCTTAAGTGAGAGCTTGAAGCACTACTCTGAGACTATATATGTAAGTATTTTCCGCAAAACAGTGATTAATCTTTCGCAAGCAGCTTAAGGGAATGGTATTATACCCTTGGACACCCTGACGAGATCATATCAAATAGGCAAACATTTCTTCTTAGGTTAGTCAAGAGGATATATCCGGATATTCTTACAAGGAACGCTGTCCATTTTCACCTCAAATTACCTGACTTTAGCCATGCAACTCTGTTGACAATGAATTGGTCTTGCTGCTACTTCATGAACACTAATTATTCGTATAAATTTTTGTTAGGTATGAAGTTGTGACTTTTGTTTTTGTTTTTTTTTGTTTTTTTCATATAATAGGATGTGTCACACATTTGTACATTAAATTTTTTATGGTGGAAGCTCAATTTATAAGAAAAAAGATCTTTTTTGCCTTAGCTATTACGCTTCACTATTCACAGACTAATGCGATGCATGAGAATATATAATTATTTTGAGATGTAGTACAATGTATAATTTTTTCTCTAAATTTTATTGTAGATACTTTTTTCTTCCTAAAAATAAAACAATTTCTAAAAATAATTTTCATTAATTACAAAATTTTTACAAAAATTTATTTCTATCATTTTTTGGTGTTTTTGATTGATATTATTCTTTTTTGAAATGGTCCATATTCTTCTAAGTTTTAATTATTATTATTATGCATTATATTTTCTTAATTTCTTTTGGTACAACTAAATTTTTTAAGTATCAAATTTATTACTCAAATTCTCATTCTCTTCATGAAATTATTATGATAACTCAAAATTATCATATAATTACAATTGATATTACTCAAATGATTGATAATACTCTCTACCCAAACTTATTTTTTCCCATTCTTAAGTTGGTGCACTGAATTGGACCGAAGTTGACTTAAATAGACTAAATTGGACTGAAATTGACCAAATGGACTAAATTGGACCGAATAGACCAAAGTGGATGAAATGGACCGAATTGGACCTAAGTGAACTGAATTGGACTGAAGTAGATGTTATGGACCGAAATAGATTGAAGTGGAACGAAGTGGACCAATGGACATAATGGACCAAACTGAACTGAATAGACCAAATTGTAATGAATTGATTGACAAAAGGTAGACCAAAGTGGACTAAATTGGACTAATGTAGGCTGAAGTAACCGAACTAGACCAAGTAGACCGAAGTGGACTTAAATGGACCTAATGCCAATATGTAATTAACAAACCTAACTAAAAATAATAATAATAATTATAATTAGAAAGTATTGTAAAACCTGGCATTGAATACGAAATTAACATACGAATATGAATATAGTGGTGGAATGAGATTTTCTTTCGGGCGAATATAAACCAAAAATAAATAAACGGTGTAAATTTATGATAGTGAAAAGTTATGGTTATATCATACTCCCTCCGTCCCACTTTATTTGTCCTCTATTCTATTTTGGGATGTCCCAAAATATTGTCCTATTTCTAAAAATAAAAGCCATTAATTTACTAATGTTCCTATTATACCCCTATTAATTTACTAATTCAATTTTTTGATAAATTTATTTAAGGGTAGTTTTGAAAACTTATACATTTTTAAAAGGTAGACAAAACAATAAATGATGTTCCCTTAAAAAGTTTGACTTTTCAAACAAGACAAATAAAGTGGGATGGAGGGAGTAATTGATAAGTTATAATTAGTTTTGAAAATGAGTAAAGGCATAATGCATTATTAAACACATTAATGTTTATATACATTTTTTTTTTAATGAAAAAATGGAAAGGAAATGATGAGATGGCCGCTGATTTGGCTCAATGAAGCATAGCAACAATGAATGTCACACTTCAATTTATATATATATATATATATATATGTGTGTGTGTGTGTTGCGACTTGCCTTACTTTTGCTGTCTAGACCTTTCTAGTTCCCAAATGGCATATTTCCCACTTAATTTTTCCATGAGATTTAGAGCAGGGTTCATCTTGGATGTCAATTTTATTTCCATAGATGGCTTGTCTTTGTCTGGGAGGCTTTAATAAATAACAAGCGATTTTATTAAAGAAAGGATTGGGTATTGCGGAATGATTGGAATATGGAAAAACATTATTTGTTAAGTATCTGCCGATGAGAAAGTGGTATAGGTCTGTTATCAGACATGGATTGCCTGTTTGAAGCAGTTATAGCGTGAGTATTGAGTGAGTTGGAAGTTGAGAGTACGTCTCATGTGGGCAGCTAATTTTGATAGATTGGAGCGATTGGGGGTTACATTATGATGTAAGGAACCAGAGCTAGGTCTTGTGGTAATGAAGATGTAGATATGTGTTATTGGGGTTCTGAGAATTTGGTGACATAACTTGGTAGTTTGGTCCCTCGTAGAATGAGGGTAAACGAGTTTCGGTGTGGCAATTTCAGGCTTGTTTTGACTTGCTCAACATGCTAAAATATGTGAGCAGAGGTTTGATGAAAGAGGGGTTAAAGCAGAGGAGGAAAGTGCTTAGTTTACTTTCTGGACTATCGGGGAGGTAGTGCACGTTCTGGGGGAGGTTCTCATTATTTTACAAATGAGAAAGGCTAGCTAAGTCAAAAGGTAGGATCTAGTTGTCTCGATGTTGCTTAAATTTTACTTAAATCTTGGGAATATATTGGATTTAGATTGTATAAGAGAAGTTCTGTCATCTGTACTTCATGATGTTGTCTTGCTGTTGATTAATTCTACAAAAGAAGAGAAGACAAAGGAAGACATAACACATCATGGAATTCAATGCTAAAAATAGGATATCAGACCTCCAAACCATAAAGGTGTGGGTATATCTAAGGCAAAAATTCAATAGAATTCATGCCAATTAGAAATCATGTCTTAGAAACACTATTTCGGTTCTACACATAAATTTGGATATTAGAAATCGTATGAAAAAAATTCAATAGAATTCATGATATACAAAAATTGTGCCTTAGAAACATTGTTTTAGTTTTGTATATCCGTTTGGATATCAAACTTATATTTCCATGGCAAAATTTTTAATAGAATCCATTTTATACCAAAATCGTGTGTGAGAAATACTAGTTTAGTTCACATATCAGTTTGGATATTAAACATCCACCTTTAAGGCAAAAATTCAATCTTATTCATGCTATTTGGAAATCATGTTCTAAAAATATGATTTAAATTCTACAACTTGGTTTGGATATCAGACATCCAAACTTTTAAGGTTTGGATATCTTTAAGACAAAAATTCAATAGTATTCATGCTATGCAAAAATTGTGTCATAGAAAGATTATTTCAGTTCTACGTATCAATTTGGATATCTCTAAGGCAGAAAATTGAAATAGTATTAATTTTATACCACAATCGAGTATTACAAATACAATTTCGCTTCACATACGAGCTTGGATATCAAACATCCACCTTTAAGGCAAAAATCCAATCTAATTCATGTTTTTTAGAAATCTTTTTCTCCAGTAGGAGCCAATCCATGACATTGTAGAAAGTATTTGAGCTTAGGTTACAAGTAATTGGATAATATAAATTTTTAGAAATTACTGTGCCAAAGGGCAATTTATTCTGATGGAGGGAGTTTCCACGCAAGGAAAGATAAGATCATGGTCAGTGCTCGTTCTGGTTGATAGCTTGGAACCATAAGATATTATTATGATGGGGGAAGTTTCCCTGTAAGGAAAGATGAAATCATGGTCAGTGCTCGTTCTGGTTGGTAGCTTGGAACTTCATGCCCAGCTCCCCTTACTGTGGCGAATGTCACTCCTTTGTACCCAACCGCATATCCTCCAACCTGCCAGAATCAACATGTTGGAAATTCATAACTTTGTTTAATGTTGGGTAAACTATGGGATCAATTATCTTATATATTTACCTCATTGTTGAAATACCATGGGCGCCAAGCAGTGGTGACTGGTAGTTGTAGTGTGTTTATGGAGTACCTAGAGGAGGTTACTGGAATTAGGCCATCTATGTCGCCACTGCAGGTTTCATTGAGAGAAAGTTAAAGGTGTTAGCAATCGGTAGGCTGTATTATATTTAATTTTTTTTTTCACACAGCCTTAGAAACACGATTTCACAATTTAACTCAAATTGTGTTTTGAAAACACAATTTCAACTGACATAGTGCACACGCTCCGTACAGACTAGTGTGTAGTAATCAGTGCTCTTATATCTAATTACTGTAATAGACTTACAATTTTGGTTCATTTATGAAGAGAGAAATTTTGATTGGATTTTCTCTTGAATAAGAAATATCGGAGGGATCATTCGAAAAAAAAAAAAAAACCAAAAATCTCATGGAAAGATGAGGGGCTACCTGTATATCCATACTCTAATTCCACTTGAAATGAGCTCATTTATAGTGGGTAGAATTGTCGTTGGGACTGTCTGTCCATACAAAACCACTGCAGGCAGTGTAGAAGAAAATTAGTAATTTATATTGGGTGGCAGAGAGATCTTAACTTTGCATATGCGGGAGTTTGTGACAAGATCATCACTGCCAATGCTGTCTAGTCCACAGGTATCACAGGCTCATACCTGCAAGCTTCCCATTTTGTAGATTTTGCATGTAGAGCTGTTTGCACTTTGGCAAGATTTAGATAGACGGAGACATAATTGTCGGAGCAGGGATCAAAATCGTGGACCTATATAGTGTAAGATTAAAATCATTTAATTTCTTGCTTAATTCTAATTACGAGGCCAGTAAAGTTATTTAAATGCACTTGTCAACTGAATACAGAATTACAGGTTATTGTGAGCAAACTCATGCTTAGTTTATAAGAGAACTCCAACCCGATTGTATGCGTCTTGTATATATAATAATCGTCATTGCTATTTCTTTTTTATTCTAATTAGATTTTGAAATTATTTATAAGAAACTATTTTGATCAATTCATTAAGACTTACAGATCCGCTTGGGCCTGCCTTGGGTCCAGATGATTTGCAAAGGGGAGCATATATGTTGTAAATATCAAGGTTTCCGATCTCTGCATATCCCTGATATAGATAGTCATCACACTTGCTTGAAAAATTACCCGTAACGAAGTTGCAGTACTGGTGAATTCCTGCATTAGTTTCGTCCGAGTTTAAAGCATGTGTCCAGAAATAATCAAACCTGCCCATTATACCAGTATTATCATCTATCCAAGCATTCCCAATCTGCATCCATTGACATTAACAGAGAATCCTTTATCAGTTTTTAGTCTAAACATTGAGATACAGGCACATATCATAGACTGAAGAAAGACTTCACAATGTACTCACTGCAATGCCTTTGAGGTTGATTACTGTTTGGTTTGTGTTATTGTTCTTTAAGAGAATTGTATGAGCAAGTTGAGGTACATAATGACCAGCGTAGCTTTCTCCAGTTATAAAGAAATCTCGGGTTTTATATTGAGGGAATCTTTCAAGCCAGTTCACTAGAAAAGTGTAAGAGTCCTCCGCTGTTCTTTTGTCGCCGCTTTTGCTGTAATCCGAGGACGTGTTCGAATATGAAAACCCAACTCCAGCTGGGGACTCCAAAAAGATAACATTTGCCACTGCCAATATTATTTTAAACAGGTACTAGTTTTTACTTAAGGAGAAAAAAATTCTGATAAGATTTCCAGTACTTAAGCTCTACAACTTAGTCTATCATTTGAAGGTGAAATTACTAGAATCTGCTTACCAGAGTTCCATGCATAATCATTTCGTAATAGTGTTTTTCCATCACTGTTGACTCTGAATGGTCCCAGTTCCTCGAAGGCTCCATATCCAAGAGAAGAGCATCCAGGGCCTGTAAATCTCAGTATGGTTTTATTAATATCTTCCGTAATTGCTTTGAACTATATAATGGAAACACTGGTGGTGGCATCGTAGTGAGCATCTATGTTTTTAATGCCTGTTTTGTTTATGTTAAAAGTAAAGAGTTTGGCTTAAATAGAAAAAAATTTCATACTTTTCAATCCAAAAATTAAGGAAAAAGGAAAGAGTTTTTGAGCCTAAAACTAAAAAGCAACTTATAAAAAAAATCAAATTAAGACCCGATTAATCCAAAATAGACCGAAGTGGATAGAATGGGACCAAAGTGGACTGATATGAACCGACTAGATCATTATGGACTAATTTAACTGACTTGGACCGAAGTGGACCTCTTGGAGAGAGTGGGACCTAGGTGGACTGAAATGGACCGCAGTGGACCGGATAGACTGGACCGTATAGACCGAATCGGATCAAATAGACTGAATGGGACTGAATAGATTAATCTAGTGTGTATTTTCTACATTCTTTGTGCCTATACTAGTTCATACAAATGAAATTGAAACATGTGGAACTGTATTTACCTCCATTTAACCACAAGACGAGAGGGTGGTTGTAGAATTCTGAGGTGACTCCACAAAGTAATAGACAGTTCTCTCCCAGCATTCAGGTCTACGGTAATATAGCCAGCATACTGATCGAAATCTACTCCTTGTGGTTGTCCAGGCAAAGCATCGATCTTATATATACACTGGAGAATAATTGCTATCATCGTTGTGTAATCCAACCCATAGTTCGGTATTTGGAGGATTTTGGGATTTTCAAGATTTAATCATCTCGGAAAGGTTGTCAGTCTGGCTGGCATTGCAATAGATGGGAAAAACCAAATGGTGAAAAGAGAGGAGCAGCAGAAACCTTGGGAGAAATGAAAGCTTCATTGCTCTTGTTCTTGCTTATTGCAAATTACTTTATTTTCGTCAAGGGCTTTTTGGTGTCCATTTATATAGCAGTAAGTGGAGGGATACAAAAAGTTTTACAGCTATTGAGTTGGCATTTTGTGATTGGTGTTACTCCAATCACAATTGTTCTTGTCAACCATTGTAACAAAGATTGTGAAATTATTGTGTCGCTAGTATCAGTGTTAAACTGTTAACATAGGCCAAGGTGAAGTAAATGATGCAGTGCCGAAAAGAACATTGAGATAGCCACATTCACTAGCGAGGGACCATTCATAAGCGGCATGTATAATCGGCTTGTAGCAAGCAGCTGGCGCATTGAACTCTCAGGATACAAAGCTTTGCCTTTGAATTAAAAGGCGCATAGAAATCTCAGGATGCAAAAATCTTTTACTTTGACTTTCAAAGGTAAATCTGGCAAACACCCCTCTTTCTTGCCTGTATGGTTGTTATACGTGAGATTGTCCTGTTTTTGGCGGAATATTAGCTAATACTCTGTCTACCCCAAGTGCTGAAGTCATTTTGTTTTTTCCTCAAGGGAAGAAAATTATAAAAGTATTCTTAAAATTTTCATTTAGAAATTAATTTTCATTTGTATTAGGCTTACCTCTCCAACCAGTTAGCAACAAAAGGTTGGAATCCTGTGAATTTATATCATCTCCTCTCATTTTAAATGGTTCTAGGTGGCCTTAACTTGGAAAAGCAAGAAGTGCTACATTCATAATATTTCACAAAAAATTATAGATAGTAAGTTATTATTGATTCTAATATAAAATTATCACTTAAATAAAAATAAAAAAACCCCTTTTTAAAAAACTGAAAAATTTGTTGCATAGACACTAATAGTAGTTTCTTCTAATTTTGAAATAGAAGTTAGAGCATCCACATCAGTTTGTGGGAATTTTCTGTCTATTTTACACAAAATATCTACTTTTTCTATTTTACATGTCCATTTTTACAAAATACCTACGTCAATTTATCTATTCTACACATTTATTCAATAAAATATTCATTATTTTACAATTTTTTATTATTCACTCTCTCACTGTCCCTCTCTCTCACAGACCCACAGCCACCATCACCACCATCATCACCACCCAGCCACCATCACCACCATCTTCAGAAACCAAAATCCATTAAATCATACTACACTGGTCTTAAAATCCCACAAACCCCACTAGAAAAACCAAACTCCACCACGAAAATCAAGCTTAAACCCACCACCAATTTCACAAACCAACCCTTCCAATCCCACTCTTTTTCGCTCTTCTCCATCCTCTCCATCAGATTTGATCTTGCACTCGATTTGAGAACCGGAGAGGCCAAAACAGGGCGAGAACTCGATCTGGGTGTGGACAAAATCGAAGCATTGAAAGAGATGGGAGTGCGTTCGACATCGTTGTTCTGGGCACGAGAAGATGAAAGCTTTATGAGTGTGGTTTTGTAGACACTGACGGGCATGAGATCAAGCGTGGCATTGATGCTAGCCAAGCAAATCTCACAGTTGCAATTTGCATCTTTTCTACACCGAGGGTAGTAGCAACTGTCTCGAGTTTCAGACCTCTTGTCTTCCATGGCTATGGCCGTGGCCGTGGTGGTGCTTGCTCGACCTCGTTCTCATCGGCGGCAATGGCGATCGGCGGAAGCTAGAGGAAGAAAAATGGATGAGATGAGAGAAAGAGAGAGCTGTGTGCCTGAGAGAGAGAGAGAGAGAGAGAGAGGGGGAAGTGAGAGTCCGGTAGAGAGGAGAGAGAAAAAACTATTAAAAAACTAAATACACATGTTACAGTGCCTGTGTAAATTTACACAGGTACTGTAACTCGTTAAAAATTTTAGACAAGTTTATACAATTTTAAACGGACTGATGTGGGTGTATTTTTTTACTCAAAATGTGTAAAATTGGTCAAAATGTGTATTTTACACATTTATAAAACCACTAATGTGGTTGCTCTTATTACATCTAAAAACAATGGTTTCCTAGGAAGTATGGATACTCCATTTTTACTCAACTTCCCGTATCTGATACATATTGTACTGGATTCCTCTATAATGCCTCTGTGTGCATGTGTGTCCCAACCTTTTTCTGAAAAAAAAGTAATGATACGTCTAGGATACGTCTAAAGTTACAACCCAACCTCCTGAGATAGCCCAAACTTGTGAGAATTTATATTTATATTTTTTATATATTTGTTTTAATATTGAACACCTATCTAGTTATCTTTTTATTCATTCTTTTGGATCTTGGTTTGTATTCTAAACATCATTTAATGGCCATAGATTCACTTTATTTTTCATTATTGCTTTTAAATTGATATATGCTTAACAATATATATATATATATATATATATATAAAATAAAAATATATTTAAATATATGTGTAACATCATTTAGTCATAAAAAATGATTTTTTTGGATGGAAGAGATCTCTCTGAACCGGATTGGAGGATATTCAATAGCTTATGGTTGGATCAGTTTAGCCATGAGTTCCAGGGTTTAGAAAACAAAACAAGGAATCGATCAGGATCGCTAATGCCAAAATTCATCTAAAAAAATTAAGGTTATTTTCGTTCTAGAGCCTTGCTGGGTGGCTCAACTATTAACTTAATGGAAAAATGATGCCTAACCCATAATTTAGCTCAAGAATTACAGAACTCATTTTTGCGTATCCCCTAATAAATACCACTAATTTGGTTGATATTGGGATCTAAAGTCTATTCTACTTTACATTTCTGCTCTTGTTATTTGCTAATGCTATTTGGAAAGTAGCATGAAAGGTTCCTCGGGCCCTTTCTTCTACACGGATTAGACTACAGAAAAGGTAACTTTTTTTTGTTTTTGTTTTGTTTTTTGTTTTTTGTTTTTTTTGTTTTGTTTTTTTTTTTTAAGAATAAAAAAAAAAAGTAATTTTTCTTTGTCTGTTTTTGGGAGAAAATCTATTATGTATACGATACATATATCGTATATGTAATATCATCTCGTTTTCTGGAGGGGTGTTGATCTCGAAGTATCCTATTTCTTTGAAGAACTATATTTTGTTGCTGATTGAAGTGTTAAGCTTACTTCCAAAATTTAAAATAAGTCAATATTTGTAGATTGTAAAAGAAATTGAACTCAACTCAATTCAAGAAAATTTTAATTTATGTAGTTATTTGGAAAGTGAATTGAGTTCACATTCAAATTTCGGCTCAAAGATTAAATAAGTCAAACTAAAAAAATAATAATAAGTTCATGAATAAACTCTAGAATTTAAAACTCAATTTGGGTGTATATATTGATGTCGAATAGAATCTACTATTTAATTTTTCTATTTTTATGTAATTTTCATTATTTTGAGTTTAGATTATTTATTTCCTTATTTTTAGGTGCCTTTAATGTTTTTTAGATCAAATTTGGTTCTTGTTATGGTTAGATAAGATTTTGTAAGTTTGTAAATAATTTAAGAGATCTCAAATTATTATATTGAATTAATTATTAATATTGATAGTAAATCTCATATGTATAATTTTTAATAATATAAAGTTGGTGGATCTAACTTTTATAAAAGTTCATTAATAAAAATTATTTTATCTAATTAATTCAAACACAATTTATTTTTAATTATAATTTATTTATTAATTACTCATATAGGTTTGTGAAGGAGTAAAATTTTTTAGTGATGGTTTTTATCATTTGAGGAAAGAGTAAGTTGATGAATAACTCGTTAATAAGCTTGAACTTCTTTAACCCAAAAAAAAAAAAAAAAAAAAAAAAACATCAAACTTGAACATGCAATCTAACATAATATGATGAGCTTGAGTTTGGCTCGTATTTGAAATAATTAAAATTAACCAATAAACCACTTTACAACGGTATATATAACTGGTGAAGTAATTTGAGCAAGTAGCTAGAACTTGAAAGCTGGCATGCGGGGCATAGGCCAAGAATTCCTACGTATATAACTTGTGTACTGTTTGATTGTGCGGACATGTTAGGTTTACCTAATTTTCTCTTTTTTATTATGTGTGAATGGATGTTCATATAATATAAGTGTCCGTACATATTATGAATAATATTATCATTGGAATCGTCGTTATTTTTTTCCATTCTTAAGTACATCGAATTGGACAGAAGTGAACTGAAATGGATCAAATTGGACCGAAGTAGACCAAATGGATTGAAGTGGACTGAATGGATCAGATAAACTGAAGTGGTTGAAATAGACCGAATAGACCAAATTGGACCGAATTGGACTAAAATAGAGCAAATGGACTGAAGTGGACTGAAATAGACCAAATGGACCGAAGTAGATTGAGTGGACCAAATTGGACCGAAGTGACTGAAGTGGATGAAATGGACTAAATAGACCAAAGAGGACCGTAATAGACCAAATTGGACTGAAGTGTATCATATGGACCGAAGTGAACTGAATGGACCAAATTGAACTGAAAAAAATCTAACTGGACCGAATTGACCTAAGTAGACCTTGTGGACTGAAATAGACCGAAATATACCAAATGGGCCGAATAGACCGAAGTGGACTGAATGGATCGAATAAGACCGAACTGACAAAGGTAGACTGAATTGGACTGAAGTAAACCGAATTGGACCAAATAGACTGAAATGGACCTATAGTATATTTTCATTTAATTGTCACATCCTGGCTATGAGATAAGATAAATCTAGTTAGTGTGTATTTTCTGCATTCATTATGCCTATACTAGTTCATACAAATGAAATTAAAATTTGTTGTACTATACTTACCTCCATTTAACCACAAGACGAGAGGTTTGGTTGCAGAATTATGAGGTGACTCCACAAAGTAATAGAACAGTGCTCTCCCAGCTTTCGGGTCTACAGTAATATAGCCAGCATACTGATCGAAATCTACTCCTTTTGGTTGTCCTGGCAAGGCATTGATCCTGTCAGCTTTCTTGAACCCATCTTGGGGTCCAATATAAACTGGAGAAAAACTGTTATCATTGTTGTCTAATTCAACCCATAGTTCGGTATTTGGAGGATTTTGGGATTTTCGAGATTTAAGCAACTCGAAAAGGTTGTCAGTCTGGCTGGAGTTGCAAAAGAAGGGAAAAACAAAATGGTGAAAAGAGAGGATTACCAGAAACCTTGTGAGAAATGAAAGCTTCATGGCTATTGCTGTTGTTTTTGCAAATTAATTTAGTTCCCTCAAGGGCTTTTGGTGTCTATTTATATAGTAGTAATGGGAGAGACAAAAATTTTCACAATTGCTGAGTTGACATTTTGTGATTGGTGTTAATAAAATTAATGTAAATAATGGTTTCATGTGAAAATTAGTGATACTATCCAATCACAATTGTTCGTGTCAACTGTAGTAATAAAGATTGTAAAAACTATAGCGTGACTAGCATTAGTTCGTGTTTATATAGGCCAAGGAGAAGTAAAGGATGCAGTGTAGAAAAGAACATTGAGATAACAACATTCTCTAGCTAGGGACCATTCATAGGCGACATATATATAATTGACTTGTGAGTTGTGGCAAAGCAGGCGCCTATAGAAATCTCAGGATGCAAAGCTAATTTGCTTTTGACTTTCAAAGGTCACTAGTTATTATATAAAATGCATAATTTTGTATATTTGACCTTATATATAATATCTTTAATTAAAACGATTAATAAAAACTTTTCTAATTATTTTTTTAATTCCTAATTTATTAATGAAGAAAGTGATTTGAACTCAAGCAGATGAATCTTTTCTAATACTTGCATAAATAAAGTTATTCTAAAATAATTAATTCCGAACTTAAGATTAAAAAATCAATTGTATTTGTACACCTAAAGAAATTTCACTTTTAAGTCTTATTTTGATATTTAAATCATATGTGTAAAGTTGTGATTTTCAACTATGTTTTGTTAGCTTTAATTCTGTGTTAAATTTGATTATATTTTAGTTAATCATTTCCCTGTATGTTTGTGAGATTTAATGTAAGGGTTGAGTGTGAGAGTTTGATGAATATTTGTGAAGAATAGTGAAGTTCGCGACTTGCTCGCTGATAGGCCAAAAATGTATTGACCCCTTTGGTAAATTAATCAATTAATTAATCAAGTGAAATAATTAGATTCAATTACATGCAATAAACATGATAGCACAAACAAATCGCCAACTAAGTTAAATGCAATGGAAAATAAATTTGACACAAGTGATTTGTTTATTAATGGGGAAAATCACCAAGACAAAACCCTATCGGGTGAATTTAAGGTCATCACTCTTGAGAATCCACTATTATCAAAACAAGTAGTTATAAGTAAAAGGAATCCCAATACCTAATACCAACCTACAGTTGAACCCTTACCCCAATACCCAATTGGACTAGTATTGTAGTAGAAATCTCTCCTTTCAATGCATAGCTTCCAGTACGTGACTAACCAATGATGCACAGATCTCAGTACATGACTAACACACTAACTTGAGGAAGTTGTTGGCTGCAAAGTTCTTCAGTTCATCCAACAATGAAGATCAGGAAGCTCCTTGGTCACAAAACCCTTGGCGCAAAGACACATTAGTTTCTACAAAGAGAAAGATGAACTAGGGCAACTTTTGTCTCCGATCACAATATGCATGTATATTCACTTTGCATCACTTGAGACGGCCCTTAAAATAATCCTTATATATGTCTAGAATTGTGAGAAAAGAAACCCTACACAAATACATATGGATATGTGTGAAATCAGATCTGGAAATTCTAATTTCGTAATTCTTGATAGATTCAACTTCTGTCGAGCTTCAACATTAAACCTCGAGAGAAAGGATTCTATCGAGACATCTGTCAAGTTTTAATAAACAACACTTCTTCACTTGTTTCTTGGTCAGACTTGTATGGCTTTAACACTAAACTTGAACACTTGTTTCTTGAAGTACTAAGCCCATCCTAGATCTACTCAATTATAAGTAAAGTACGTTTTGTTAAAGAATTAGCCAATTACATCAAATATGTCCCTAAAATCTCACATATGTCCTAACACTAGCGACTATCTTGCGAGTGGACAACCCGCGAAAGGTCATGTGAGAAGCATATGCTGGAAGCTGAATGGTCAAGTGCTAGGAGGAATTTTGCGAGTCATTTTGCTATTGGACCAACTCGCGAATGACCCATGAAACTCTTTACCCACACTATATAAGATCACATTACCTATGAAATTGTAAGAAGACTTTCAGAGAGAAAACTCTAGAAATACACTTGAAAGTTAGAGATTTTCGTGTTGTGTTTATGCTCTTTTAACTTAGGTTTTAGAGTGTTTATGCTTGATTTTTGTACTAACTTGCATTTAATCAAGTTTGTTGTCATTTGGTGTATGGTTTTTGTTTGTGTGGCCATCTTGTAGATGTCTCAAAGGTTTTCACGTGGGAAAGCACCCATAATTTATCTCACATCTTCTCCATTGTCAAAAATGACTCGACAGGTGTCAGTTACCTTTGATAGAAGGAGGTTTAAGACATTGTTGGGCTTCCAATCCTACAAAAATCTTTTCAAGAATGCATCAACTGTGGTGGAAGGACTGTGAAGTTTGATACGTTGGGATCAACATTCATCCCATGAATCTTTGTTGACAAAGATTGGGGAACCTATTTGGGATATTTGAAGAACTGATTGAGGAGCTTATCAAGGAATTCTACTCAAAAGCTTTGTTCACTGGACCTGAGTTGAAGTGTTGGGTTTAGGGAAAAGACTTCATCATCACACTAGACTACTTAGCCAAAATTCTCCAAATGAATAGTTCAGTGGATGTTGACAAAACTCCTTATGATGACAGATTGGGACCTCTTAATCTCATTCTTGAAACTCTAGGAGCTAATCTTGAAGTCTCCTCTATAGGTACATCCATTGGCACCGCAAGGTTCTCTCCTGAACTCAAGACCCTTGCATTGATCATGTACTCAAATTTGTACCCATTGACCAACACGGGCTTCATCAACCTTGGAAGAGCATGATTATTTTGTGATCTTATAAATGGAGCTCAAATCAACATCTGTGCACACATTTTCTAGATTTTGGGAAAGATGGTAAGCAAATTAGCTGCTAGGACTTGTCTTCCATTTTGCAGTCTCATTATGAAGATTCTGCTACCTAAGGGAATTCATCCTCCCAAGGATGGAACAGTCCTGCCTTGCCAAGGTCCAATTTCCTTGCAATCATTGAAAAGCAGTAAGTTTCACTCATCTGCAGAGAGGGCAAAGAAGAATGTCACTAAACCTCCAAAGAGTGAATTAAAAACTCTTTCTCTTTCATCTCCTATTAGGAAATGCACTACTACTCCTAGCCCTTCTCAACAACTTGAAGTTGAAGCAACAACTCCTCATTCTACAAAGCCTTAGCCATCTCAGACCTAGCCTCCTTCTCAATCATCTATTTCTTAGACTTAGCCTTCTTCCATGACCACATATCTGGGATATCGTCTATCATATATGTTCACAACAATCAAGTTCAACTTCGCTTAACCGGACTTGAGATGCAGTTGGATCAAATTCAGCACAAGCTTGAATTAGATCTTTAGCTATTTGTACCACAAAGGGGGGAGAAACCTTTTGTTGTGAATATATGTCAGGTTTAGCATACAGTAAGGGGGAGAGTGTTGGGAAATTAGGACCCCAGTTGATAGAATTAACAAGTTTTAAATCCAAGTTGTTAATTAGATTTATTATGAACAAAACTTGTTAAAACAAACAAACATCAATATCATGTCAAAATCATGCAGCGGAAATGTAAATAAGGCAAGATATGATGACCCAGGAAAAATCATGCAGCAGAAAAGTAAATAAGGCAAGATATGATGACCTAGGAAAGCCAATGAAATAAACTAGTTTCACAGTAAAAAACCTGGAGGGAAACCTTTCCAAAAAGCAATCCACTATAATAAAGAGAAGTTTCAGATCTAGTACAAAACCTTTGTCCCTAGACTTTACAATCCCTGTAGATGAACTTACAGCAGAAAACTTCTAACACAGCAGAAAACTTCTAACGCTTCAGAACCTCTGAACTCTTCAATATATGAACACCACCCTTTTTGCATGGATCCCAGTATGTGACTAACTAATGATGCACGGCTCCTAGTACGTGACTAACTCACCAACTTGAAGAAGATGTTTGCTGAAAGTTCTTCACTTCATCAACAATGAAGATCAAGAAGCACTTGGTTACAAAACCCTAAGGTGCAAAGATGCAGTAACTTCTTTCAGAGAGGATAAGGCATCGGTCACCTTTTGCATGTGTTCTCCTTGTATTCTCTTATGTGGCGGCCTCTAAAATAAGCCTTATATATGTCTAGGGTTGTGAGAAAAGAAACCCTACACAAATACATAAGCATGGGCCGAAAATTAGATCTGGAAATCTGAATTTCGTAAAGCTCGATAGATAGCTATCTGTTGAGACCTGTTGCGAGCTATCGAGAGCTATTGAGGAGCTATTGAGGGGACAGAAAGTTTCTTGATCGGTCGACCTAGCTATCGGGAGGTATCGAGATTGTGATAAAAAGAAGCTAAAGAGCTCAATAGATAGCCTAGTTGTTGAGAGGTATTGAGCAGCTATTGAGCTTTAAAAAATCAGCACTTCTTCACTTGTTTCTTAGACAGATTTGCATGGCTTCAATACTAGACTTGAAATCTTGTTCTTTGAAGTATTAAATACATCCTAGATCTACCCAAATACAAGTAAAGTGCGTTTTGTCAAAGGATTAGCCAATTACATAAATATTGACATATGTTCCTAACATTGAATCACATATGTCCTAACAGAGAGCATATGGAAAGGGGGAGCACATTGGGTATACAAAGGAAGTTAACATATAGCCACACAAGATAGAAGTTCTAACTGCTTCTAACCGTCTTTTGTAGTTGTTTACTTTGCTTTATTTAAGCTTTCAATACTTTAGTTTAAAAAACTCAGTTTTCTTTAGTACTTCTGTACCTTGGTTTTATAACCTTTATGATGCATTTAGTTATCTGTTGTCTCTTGCTTTAGTTTTCTTTATTGCATCGTATGCCTTGGTGGAATTGCAATTAGTTTTTGCATTGCACTTAATTGCTTGCTTGTCCAGATGTCCATTTACATGATAAATATTTATTGTAGTCATTTCTTAATGACTGTTCATGTTTGATCAAGTTATGATATATATTTATATTTCAATTGGTTTTTACTTGATCACATTTTACTTGTTCTATATACATGCCTTGATTTCTACTTGTCTCAAACTTAATGAAGTTATTTGTACTTGTATCAGGTTATAGGTATATTTGGTATTAGTTCTTCACAGGTTTTAGATTTAGGTGTGAGTGAGTTTTGCCTTTATTCCTAAACTCATGTTTTAAGTCTAGAGTATGTTTAAGGGTTTTGTCACAGAATAGCCAAATGGGGAGATTATAAAGTTATGATTTCAATTATATTTCGTTGGCTTTAATTCCATGTCAAATTTGATTGTATTTTAGTCAATCATTTTCCTGTATGTTTGTGGGATTTAATGTAAGGGCTAAGTGTGAGAGTTTGGTGAAGATTTTTGAAGAACAGTGAAGTTCGCGACTTGCTCGCAACTGTCTTGCAAGTGGACAACCCGTGAAAGGTCACGTGAGAAGGCCATGCTGGAAGCTGAATAATCAAGTGCCAGGAGGAATTTCATGAGTTATTTTGCGACTGGACCAACTCAAGAACGACCCGCGAAACTCTCTGCCTGGATGTTTTTAAAGTGTGCTTTCCTCACTTCTTTACCCATACTATATAAGCCCACATTACCCATGAAATTTTAAGGAGATTTTTAGAGAGAAAACCCTAGAAATATATTTGAGAGTTAGAGATTGTAAACCCATAATCATCTACACAATTTCTCTCAGTTTTCCTCTACTCCAACGTCTCCAATTATAAACCCTTGAGAGGTTCTTAGCCCAAACACATACCTCACCCAATCTGAGTGTGGTGAGTTTGGTGCATGTGGGAAGCATTGGAAGAAGCCATTGATTGGTAG
The DNA here is from genome assembly GCF_932294415.1 of Quercus robur. NCBI lineage: Eukaryota > Viridiplantae > Streptophyta > Magnoliopsida > Fagales > Fagaceae > Quercus > Quercus robur. The sequence continues at coordinate 6,461,882 of NC_065535.1, forward strand.
ATGCAATTTGGAGCTGATTGCAGAATCCGGATAATTAGTGAAGACGTGACTCAGTGAAGACTGTTGGGAGCTGGAACTCAGAGGGTTCAAGTACATTGGGCAGATTAGGCTTGAAGGGTCTTTTTGATATCCTTGTACTCCAACTTTATTCATTAGTGGATTATTTTGGTTTGGAGGGCTACATAGAGGTTTTTCACTGAGTACTTCGATTTCCTCTTTGATAACATGTCTAAGTGTTATCTTGTGTTTGCATCTCTCTTTCTTTACTCTTTGTGCTTTCCATTTACTGTTTATTGTATTTGATTATGCATTAGAGTATTGTTTTGGTTTATTGCGTTTCATTTACTCTTATTCCGCACTTAGATAAGTAGAGTAAAAGCAATTTAGCCATAAGTTTAAAATAGGGGGTCTAAACAAGCTATAATGTTTTACACTATCGAGCTTTCAATTTGTTTTAGTGTTGATTTTATTCAAATGGTTAACACCCTAACTTATACAGCTTGAGTAATGTCTCTAATAATATTGTGCTTTAGCCTTTAAGAACACATATATTAATATTACACATGAAAAAATAATAAATTTAATAATTTAAACATTTGAAAAAAAAAATTAAATGGGTGTCCCTTGTTTTGTTTCTTTATAGTAGACTTCCTTTGACATAATATCCATACATGAAAATTTAGAAACAAATAACAATAAGTAAAATTAATTTATTTAATCAAAATTATCATATACAAATACATATGCATAAGTTGCAACTTGAAAAAAAAAAAAACAAACAAACAAAAACAAAAACGTGGAGTACAAGAAAGATTCTATGGAAAGACCATTGGTAAATATATATATATATATATATATATATATTAGTTTTGAAATTTTGATGATAGATTTTAGTTGGAGTAGGATTTAAATTTTTGAAACTTAGATGATAAAGTTTTAGCTAAATTAAATTATAATTAAATCTTATCCCTTGATTCGATGAAATATGTCCTTACAATTAATAAAATAATTTTTTTAAAAATAATTAATAAAACATTAGATGCACCTTGAAGGGGAGAAAAGCGTGGGGTGTTGTGTATGATTCTAGATTTCAGTTTAGAGTTTTTTTTTAATAATTATTTTTGTAAAGTTGTGATTTCCAACTAGCCTTTGTTGGCTTTAATTCCGTGCCAAATTTAATTGTAATTTCTTCAATCATTTCACTATATTTATGTGGGTTTATTTGTAGGGGATGAATGTGAGAGATTGGTGAAGAATCAAGCATCAAAGAAGAATCAGTGCAATTCACGACTAGCTTGCGAGAAAGCAACCCGCGAAAAGGCCACGTGTGAAGCATATGACTAGAAGCTGAAGAGTCATGCTAGCATATCATTTCCAAAGTACTTCGCTAGAAAGGCTATCTCGCGAGGTACCCGCGAAACATTCTGTTTGGCAAAAAGTTAAGTTGGTTTACCAAATTCTTTACCCACACTATATATACCCCCATTACCCACGAATTGTAAAGAGTGCTTTTCAAAGAGAAAACCCTAGCAAATACACTTGGGAGTGAGAGATTTTTATACTCACAATTCTTTACACATTTCCTCTTAGTTTTCCTCTATTCCTACCTCTCCATCTCTACATCCTTGAGAGTTTCTTAGCCCAAACACTTACCACACCCAATTTGAGTGTTAAGTGAGGTTTTGGGGTTATTGGGAAGTATTAGAAGGAGTCATTTAGTGGTGGGTGCAATTGGGCTGAATTGCAGGATCTGTAAAGCTAGAAAAGACAAGACTCTGAGAAGTCCGTTGGTAGCAGGTGCTTGAGGGCTCAAGTACATGGGGTATACTAGGCTTGGAGGCCTTTTGTTATTCATGTACTTCAACTATATTCTCTAGTGGATCAATTTCGACTTGGAGGGTCGCAAAGAGGTTTTTCACTGAGTTCTTTGATTTCCTCTTCGATAACACATCTTGGTGTTATATTGTGTTTGCATTTCTCTTCCCTACTCTTTAAGTTTTCATTTTATTGTTCATTGTGGATGGATATGGCTTAGAGTAGTGTTATCGACATATTGCGCTTAGTTACTCTTATTTTGCACTTTGATAAGTTAGGGTAAAAGCAATCTAGCTGCATTTTTTTTGGGGTCTAAACAAGCTCTAGTGTTTCACACTAATTTGAGCTTTCAATTTTCTAGGGAAGGAATTAAGTTAAAAAAAAAATTATAATATACTTTTAGTTTGAATAGAATTTAAATTTGTTAAAATTTAAATGATATATTTTTACATAAATTAAACTATTGTTAATTTTATCCCTTGATTTGAGGAAATATATCCTAACAATTAATAAAAAATTAATTTAATAATTAATGAGAGTAGTTGTTTCTTAGGAAAAAAATTGTTAGAAAGAAAGAGAGAGAGAGAAAGAGTATCATATAAATATATCAATTCCTCCTATGAATCTATACAACATATATATCCTTCCAATACAAATACATATGCGTAAGTTGCAACTCAAAAAAAAAAAAACAAAAAAAAAAAAAAACAAAAATGTGGGGTGCAAGAGAGATTCTATGGAAAGACCATTGATGAATATATATAAGCTTTGAAATTTTGATAATAGATTTTTAATTGAAGTATAATTTAAATTTCTGAAACTTAGATGCATGTTGCATGTTTTGTTAAAACACTTGTTGTTACTTTATCTAAAGAAATTGAAAAGAACAAATAATTTGTTGTCTCTATCAACTGAAACTTAGATACATGTTACATGTTTTGTTAAAAGACTTATTGACTCTATCAACTGAAACTTAGATGCATGTTGCATGTTTTTTTTTTTTAACATTTATTATTATTTTATCTAAAATGCATGTTATATATTTTGTTAAAACACTTTTTCCTACTTTATCTAAAGAAATTGATAAAAACATATAAGTTGTTATCTATATCAACTGAAACTTAGATGCATATTGCATTTTTTGTTAAAACACTTGTTATTTTATCTAAAGGAATTGATAAAAATAAATAAGTTGTTGTCTCTATCTAAAAATTGTTTTTATAAAAAGTATTATGGTAATTTGGTGAAGTCACTTCGCACAACCATGACTTCTAATCTCAACTTTTATTATATAGTATATAATATGATTTTAGAAGCACCCCTCTTTCTTGGCTGTATGGCTTTTATCATGGTTTTAAAAACCGAACCGGTCATAGAACCGTTTTTTTTTTAATTTCCGGTTGGACCCCGGTTTTTGACCAGTTTTTGGCCGGTTTTCCGGTTGTTGACCGGTTTTGGAGCTTTTAACCGGACCGGATTGGCTCCCGGTTCCCGATTGAACCGGTCGGACCGGTCGGTCCGGTCCGGTTTTTAAAACAGTGGCTTTTATACATGAGAGTATTAAGATTAATCAGTAGCGGAGTCAGAAATTTTTTCTAGGGGGCCAAACCAAATTCAAGAAATAAACTTTAACTCATCAAAATTTTATCATATATTCTTCATAGTATTAAAATTACTTATAAATTAAAGTAATTTTGTAGTTATTACCTCAATACTTCAATAAGCTTTTTTTTTTTTTTTGGGTTGTTGGTAGTTTGATATTATAATGGGGGGGGGGGGGGGTGGGAATATGATTATTGAAACATTGAGAGGTGCTAGGAGACTCTTGGATATATTATTTTCTTTCCTATGGGTATCGAGTATCGAGTCTTATCTATACTTCAATAAATAATTACACATATTTCTAATATTAAATAAAAATATATTATAAACAAGCATATAAGTTTAACAAATAACTTCATTTAATCATTTGAATCACAAACAGATAATAGTATAGTGACATCAATGTATTAAATATAAAATAAAATAATGGAGTATTAAAAGTGCGTTGCAAACCACATATTTAAACCAACTACAAAACATTTTCTCAAATGTAAACCATAAAACAGAGAGCACAACTATCAAAGTTAAGAACAAAATAAAATATATAATAGAATTGTACAATATGGAAGCAAGCTGTAAACCATAAAATATTTAGTCAAAGGAATCAAACCTTATATTGATATACACTAGTATTTCTGCTGCAATATTAAAATGGCTTGTCTCAGAGTCAGAAGAATACCACTGCACACAGCATCTCAGGCTGGGATTAGCGAGTGGTGGGGGAGTTGCAAGGTTGTGGCCCGACGGCGTAAGGGATTTTACTAATCTGATTTGGGTTTTTTACTAATCTGAATTTTTCTTTTTTGGCTATTTATCTATAATATATATAAGAGGATTTTTTTCCTTCAACTAGATTTTTATGTGGTTCAAAAATAACTTTATTAATGAATGGTAACTTCATTTAAAAATTGGGTCATAAATATCAAACAATATATTTTATTTTGAATTTAAAAAGATAACTCCTAAAATTTAGGATTTTTTTTCCTTTCACATTAAAAAAATTATATTTATTGCTTATCTCTAAAATTTATTATTTTTATTTGTTTGAAACAAAAATATATTTCTAAATTATAATAAATATAAATTATTAGCCTTTACAAAAATAAAAAATAAATAAAAGAACATCTGAGCATGCGCTGAGACTAGTTTGTTAATAAGTTATTGATTGGTGAATGCAAGAAATTAAATGTTAAGAAGATGTCTCTTGAAAAAGAGTGGTTAGAATTCTGAATTAACTTGAAAAATTAAAAAGAACTGAAGTTTAATGATAATGGTATTTTTTGTGGTGTGTTATATCTATAGTTTGGAGTTTGAACTCCAATAATTTCTCTCCAATACATTGTAAATTAGACAAATATTTTTATTAAAACCAATTTAAAATAAAGTTAAATGCGATTTAGTTGCTATTCGCTTGTAACTTATAAGAGCACTCCTGACTTATTAATTTTTTTCTCTGATAAAGAATTTTGGTTTACATAATATTTCTAATTTGGGATTTGTGAAAATTGTTTTGTTTTTTGTATCCATTTGGAGGGGTTATGGGCAATGGGCTAATAGCCTAAATGCTTTTTTTTTTTTTTTTTTTTTTTTTTTTTTGGGTTTCCTGAATCATTTTTTTTTTTTTTTTTTTTTTTGTGGGTTTTTTTTTGAACTAATTTTACAATTTGAGTGAGGCCCAGATGAATTTCAAAAGAAACCAGTAATATTTTTTCGCCTAAAAGACCTAGGGGGTGGCCAGTAAAGTATATTTGCATGTAATTTTATGATTCTTTGTAATAATATATTAACACTGTAAATGAGAATTTTGAAAAGCTGGGGGGGGGGGGGGGGGGAGGGGGGGGGTTTCAAATTAAATTATTAAATAAATATTAATAATAAATTATCAAATAAGTAAATAGTAATAATAAAATTACATTAAATTCTGATCGTTTAGAGTTTAGACTTTAGCGGTGTTTTTTTATTTTTTTATTTTACATTTCTCTTCGGAATTTGTGGTAATTTTTTAATATGAAATATGAAATGAGTTTGATCATTCCTATGGGTTATGTTTAATCTATGCCCAAGTCAATACAAACAATAATAATAAAAAATAGTTTCCCAATACCGATTTTTTCTCTAGTGACAGTCTAATTGAAAAAATCAACACACTCACAAATTAAATACAATAACCAAAACTGAAATCAAAAGAACAATAAGTAATATGAATTTATTAGATTAAAACATAAGCGCAAGTTGCGTTTTGAGAAAAAACAAAAAAAAAACACAATAATGTGGGGTGTATTGTGTGAGATTTAATTATAGGAATGACTTACTGGTTAAGAGGGATTGTATCGAAAGTCTTTGGTTGAATATATATAATTTCTAAAAATTTTTATAATAAATTTTAGTTGGAGTAGAATTAAAATTTTTAAAACTTAGATGATAAAGTTTTATCTAAATTAAATTATTATTAAATATTATCATTTAGTCAAGAGCTTTGTAGCTTAATATCCTAATAAAATATTAGTTTAATAAGATGTAACTTGAGGAAAAAAACTAAAACAAAAGTATAGGATTTAAATTTAGAAATTTTTTATAATATACTTTTATTGTGAATAGAATTTAAATTTGTTTTAAATTATTGTTAAATCATGCAACTTGAGGAAAAAAAAATGTGGGTTGTGTGGGATTTAAGTTTTGAATTTTTTGATAATAAACTTTTAGTTTGAATAGAATTTAAATTATTGTTAAATATTATCCCTTAGTCAAAACATGGGTTGTTTTCTTTTTAGTAAGAAAAAACGTGGGTTGTTATGTGAGAATTAAGTTTAGAAATTTTTATAATAGTCTTTTGTAGGGGTGGGCTTTGGTCTTTATATCCAAAAGATGAATGGACTAATTAAGGCTCGAAGAGCCCAATACAATAAATTTGTAAAGAGTGGGATAAAAAACTAGGCTTCAACTAAATGGACAATGACCTCAATGGGCTAAAGAGGATAAGAGAGCAAGAAGAAAAAAGAACAATGAATAGACAAATGTGGTACACAGAAATTCTTCCTCGACAATGTCCGAGGAGAGTAGTTCTTGAATATATTTTTCTTAGATTTGATTATAGTTGCTGTTCTTAATGCTATGGTGTTTTCTTCACAGATTTTCTACCCCCTCTCCTTGGAGGGTCTCTTACATTATATAGCTCATTTTAAATGATCTTGGTCCTCCATTTGTTGATCATTCAGTTGACCACTTGAGTGCTTGTCCCATCAGACACCTTCCCAAGCCTCTTGTGAGTTACGGCAGCTAAGGAAGCACTATTCAGGAGTCTTTTTCACATAAATGCAGTAAGGAGGTTTGGTGGGATGCATTAAATGTGGGGGCAACAACCACTCCTTCAGTCATGTTAGGTCTAACCCCTCCCCGAAGCTTTTTCTCAATAGTATGATCTCCTCTGGTAATGTGCCACTAATGTGGCCTCACTGTCCGAGTGTGTGGCCTCCACGACTCGGCAATGGACTTCTCGGCCATGGATATGACACGTGACGCAGGTGCCTTATTTAAATTCTTGTGCCCCACAACTTTAGTTTGAATAGAATTTAAATTTATTTTAAATTATTGTTAAGTCATGCAACTTGAGGAATTTTTTTTAAAAAAAAAAAAAAAAAAAGGGTTATGTTGTAAAGTTGTAATTTACAACTATTTTGTGTTGACTTTAATTTTGTGCCAAATTTGATTGTAATTATGTTCAATCTTATGTACACTGTATTTTATGTGGGATTTAATTGTAAGGGTTGTATGTAAGAGAGAGAGAATGTGAAGACTCAAGGCAAAGTACAGAGCAAAGAAGAATTCGCAGGTAGCTCGCGAGAAGCCTTCCCGCAAAGTGAAGCATGTGATCAGCACATGACTGGAATGCGAAGAGTCAGGACAAGATGGTAACAGCTGGTTTTCGCGAGTGTCTCGAGGGTAAGGCCTTCCCGCGAGATACCTGCGAAACATTTTGTTTTGCCAATTTGTCATATCTGATACACACTATCTCTACCCACACTATATATACCCATATTACCCACAGATGTTGAGGAGTGCTTTAGAGAAAAAACCCTGGCCACTATCCTTGAGAGTGTGAGATTGTTATACTCACAATTCTCTACACAATCCATTGTGGTTTTTCCTCAACTCCTACCTCTCCATTTCTATATCCTTGAAAGGTTAATAGCCCAAACACTTACCACACCCATACTGAGTGTCAAATGAGGTTTTGGTGCTGTTGGGAAGCATTGGAAGAAGCTAAGTTTTGGCGGATGCAATCGGCATATTGCAGGATCCGAAGAGCTAAATAAGACACGATTCCGAGAAGTCTTGTTGGAGTAGGAACTTGGAGGGCTTAGATGCATCAGGTATATTAGGCTTGTAGGGTCTCTTGCTATTCATGTATCCCAACTGATTGTCTAGTGGATCAATTTACCGCTTAGAGGGCAGCGAAGAGGTTTTACGCTGAGTACTTCGATTTCTTCTCCGATAACACATCGGCATGTTATCTTGTGTTTGCACTCTTTTTCCCTACTCTTTTAGCTTTCATTTTATTGCTGTGATTTGATGAATATGACTTAGAGTAGTTTTATTGTTTGTACGCTTGCATTTACTCTTTTCCACACTTAGTTTATGTAAGAGTAAAATCAACTAAGCCGTAATCTTTAATTTGGGGGTTTGAACAGCTCTTGTGTTTCAA